>NW_028155570.1:0-200000 GCF_963454915.1 Gymnoscopelus microlampas
CGCCTGATGACAGGCGTGGGGACGCTTCGGTGAAGCAATGCGACGGTGGGGCCTCTCGGACAGTGCCCACTGTGAATGTGGAGAGCCCCTACAGACTGTGGAACACATCATGACCAGCTGCCCGAAACACCGCCCGCCACATGGCGACCAAGGCCGTATGAACCTGGATGACGAAACGCTGGATTGGCTTGCTGCAACGGAGCTGAGGATCTGATGACATACGCAAGAAGAAGAAGTATCACACACACATACACACTCACTCGATCACTCAATCGCTCGCTCGCTCGCTCGCTCGCTCGCTCGCTCGCTCGTTCGTTCGCTCGTTCGTTCGCTCGTTCAATCACTCACTCACACTCTCTCTCTTTGATTGTTCTATATTGTTTTGGGTAGCTGTTTGTTGCTGTCCTAGTAACACTTGTTGTGTGTGACTTTTTTCTTTCCCAACTCAACGGAAACAGGTAGCTGAAGTCCAAGGAGGTTACAGAGATGCCTCGCCAGTCCAAGCGTGGCAAACCAGTGATGGACCAGGCTGCCTGCAGATCAGCGAACCGGTGGAAGAGGTCAGCCTGGACTAGACTAACGCAGAGGTCTTTGATTCCAGCTGAGTTGTCAAACAAGAAGGTGTCTGTCTTTGCTCATTTATTAATTTTGAGGAGTAAATGCCAGTGTTTACACAATAAACATTGATTTTGTTTTTATTTTGTTGAAACAGTTTGCCCTTCTTGTCGGTGATTCACATCTCCGATCCATCGTGGATGGATACAGCAGTTGTCGTTTGCTGTTCATGAGCAACTGCAGCAGGCAAGAGCACAGGTTCGTCCGAGCATCTTAAATGAAAATGATTAAAAGCTAAGATGACAGGGTTCCCATTTTCCGGCCTGCAAACGGTGCTCTCTGTTTTTATGCACAGGTCAGTCCTAGGACACCACCCCGCAAGTCTGTAGCAGCCACTTCAGCACCTGTTAGGAGTGTCTCTACACCAGTGGTTGTAACTCGTGAGTTGCAAGTACCGCTGATTGCCGAGGTAAGGAGTCACTGCTTTGTGACGAGACTCTGTTATCATATTAGTTTACTTGATCCTATAGTTTACTGAGACACTACACTGTCTCCCTGCATTCTATGAATGTTTTGACCTCGTTTGCTGTAAGTCACTCTGGATAAAGGGCTAAGGCCTACATTGTACATTTGTAATTAGGGGGATCTTGACATGTTTAGAGAACCACTGATATACGTACAAGTGTTGGTTGGTTTGTTTGTTACCCTCTCATTCAGAGTTACAGACCTGTTAGGGGTACATTTGGTTCCATTAGTAAAGTGTTGATATTGCTGATGTATTAAAAACCCTTCTCGATTATTTGATTCATTGAAAAAGGAATCAAACTTAATCAATATTTAACCCAGTACTTTCATGTTTGCTTTTGTGTATATAAATGTATATATCCTTTTACCCCTTGCTAGCTTCAACCCCTGTGGACTACGCTACCTGCAGACCGCTGCAGAGTAGTTCCTGGTGAAGTATCACACAACTACATAGAGGATCCCACAGATGTCCCTGGCCAGCACCTGCCCCGTAAGCAGTGGACAACCCTCAACCGCCTGATGACAGGCGTGGGGACGCTTCGGTGAAGCAATGCGACGGTGGGGCCTCTCGGACAGTGCCCACTGTGAATGTGGAGAGCCCCTACAGACTGTGGAACACATCATGACCAGCTGCCCGAAACACCGCCCGCCACATGGCGACCAAGGCCGTATGAACCTGGATGACGAAACGCTGGATTGGCTTGCTGCAACGGAGCTGAGGATCTGATGACATACGCAAGAAGAAGAAGTATCACACACACATACACACTCACTCGATCACTCAATCGCTCGCTCGCTCGCTCGCTCGCTCGCTCGTTCGTTCGCTCGTTCGTTCGCTCGTTCAATCACTCACTCACACTCTCTCTCTTTGATTGTTCTATATTGTTTTGGGTAGCTGTTTGTTGCTGTCCTAGTAACACTTGTTGTGTGTGACTTTTTTCTTTCCCAACTCAACGGAAACAGGTAGCTGAAGTCCAAGGAGGTTACAGAGATGCCTCGCCAGTCCAAGCGTGGCAAACCAGTGATGGACCAGGCTGCCTGCAGATCAGCGAACCGGTGGAAGAGGTCAGCCTGGACTAGACTAACGCAGAGGTCTTTGATTCCAGCTGAGTTGTCAAACAAGAAGGTGTCTGTCTTTGCTCATTTATTAATTTTGAGGAGTAAATGCCAGTGTTTACACAATAAACATTGATTTTGTTTTTCTTTTGTTGAAACAGTTTGCCCTTCTTGTCGGTGATTCACATCTCCGATCCATCGTGGATGGATACAGCAGTTGTCGTTTGCTGTTCATGAGCAACTGCAGCAGGCAAGAGCACAGGTTCGTCCGAGCATCTTAAATGAAAATGATTAAAAGCTAAGATGACAGGGTTCCCATTTTCCGGCCTGCAAACGGTGCTCTCTGTTTTTATGCACAGGTCAGTCCTAGGACACCACCCCGCAAGTCTGTAGCAGCCACTTCAGCACCTGTTAGGAGTGTCTCTACACCAGTGGTTGTAACTCGTGAGTTGCAAGTACCGCTGATTGCCGAGGTAAGGAGTCACTGCTTTGTGACGAGACTCTGTTATCATATTAGTTTACTTGATCCTATAGTTTACTGAGACACTACACTGTCTCCCTGCATTCTATGAATGTTTTGACCTCGTTTGCTGTAAGTCACTCTGGATAAAGGGCTAAGGCCTACATTGTACATTTGTAATTAGGGGGATCTTGACATGTTTAGAGAACCACTGATATACGTACAAGTGTTGGTTGGTTTGTTTGTTACCCTCTCATTCAGAGTTACAGACCTGTTAGGGGTACATTTGGTTCCATTAGTAAAGTGTTGATATTGCTGATGTATTAAAAACCCTTCTCGATTATTTGATTCATTGAAAAAGGAATCAAACTTAATCAATATTTAACCCAGTACTTTCATGTTTGCTTTTGTGTATATAAATGTATATATCCTTTTACCCCTTGCTAGCTTCAACCCCTGTGGACTACGCTACCTGCAGACCGCTGCAGAGTAGTTCCTGGTGAAGTATCACACAACTACATAGAGGATCCCACAGATGTCCCTGGCCAGCACCTGCCCCGTAAGCAGTGGACAACCCTCAACCGCCTGATGACAGGCGTGGGGACGCTTCGGTGAAGCAATGCGACGGTGGGGCCTCTCGGACAGTGCCCACTGTGAATGTGGAGAGCCCCTACAGACTGTGGAACACATCATGACCAGCTGCCCGAAACACCGCCCGCCACATGGCGACCAAGGCCGTATGAACCTGGATGACGAAACGCTGGATTGGCTTGCTGCAACGGAGCTGAGGATCTGATGACATACGCAAGAAGAAGAAGTATCACACACACATACACACTCACTCGATCACTCAATCGCTCGCTCGCTCGCTCGCTCGCTCGCTCGCTCGCTCGTTCGTTCGCTCGTTCGTTCGCTCGTTCAATCACTCACTCACACTCTCTCTCTTTGATTGTTCTATATTGTTTTGGGTAGCTGTTTGTTGCTGTCCTAGTAACACTTGTTGTGTGTGACTTTTTTCTTTCCCAACTCAACGGAAACAGGTAGCTGAAGTCCAAGGAGGTTACAGAGATGCCTCGCCAGTCCAAGCGTGGCAAACCAGTGATGGACCAGGCTGCCTGCAGATCAGCGAACCGGTGGAAGAGGTCAGCCTGGACTAGACTAACGCAGAGGTCTTTGATTCCAGCTGAGTTGTCAAACAAGAAGGTGTCTGTCTTTGCTCATTTATTAATTTTGAGGAGTAAATGCCAGTGTTTACACAATAAACATTGATTTTGTTTTTCTTTTGTTGAAACAGTTTGCCCTTCTTGTCGGTGATTCACATCTCCGATCCATCGTGGATGGATACAGCAGTTGTCGTTTGCTGTTCATGAGCAACTGCAGCAGGCAAGAGCACAGGTTCGTCCGAGCATCTTAAATGAAAATGATTAAAAGCTAAGATGACAGGGTTCCCATTTTCCGGCCTGCAAACGGTGCTCTCTGTTTTTATGCACAGGTCAGTCCTAGGACACCACCCCGCAAGTCTGTAGCAGCCACTTCAGCACCTGTTAGGAGTGTCTCTACACCAGTGGTTGTAACTCGTGAGTTGCAAGTACCGCTGATTGCCGAGGTAAGGAGTCACTGCTTTGTGACGAGACTCTGTTATCATATTAGTTTACTTGATCCTATAGTTTACTGAGACACTACACTGTCTCCCTGCATTCTATGAATGTTTTGACCTCGTTTGCTGTAAGTCACTCTGGATAAAGGGCTAAGGCCTACATTGTACATTTGTAATTAGGGGGATCTTGACATGTTTAGAGAACCACTGATATACGTACAAGTGTTGGTTGGTTTGTTTGTTACCCTCTCATTCAGAGTTACAGACCTGTTAGGGGTACATTTGGTTCCATTAGTAAAGTGTTGATATTGCTGATGTATTAAAAACCCTTCTCGATTATTTGATTCATTGAAAAAGGAATCAAACTTAATCAATATTTAACCCAGTACTTTCATGTTTGCTTTTGTGTATATAAATGTATATATCCTTTTACCCCTTGCTAGCTTCAACCCCTGTGGACTACGCTACCTGCAGACCGCTGCAGAGTAGTTCCTGGTGAAGTATCACACAACTACATAGAGGATCCCACAGATGTCCCTGGCCAGCACCTGCCCCGTAAGCAGTGGACAACCCTCAACCGCCTGATGACAGGCGTGGGGACGCTTCGGTGAAGCAATGCGACGGTGGGGCCTCTCGGACAGTGCCCACTGTGAATGTGGAGAGCCCCTACAGACTGTGGAACACATCATGACCAGCTGCCCGAAACACCGCCCGCCACATGGCGACCAAGGCCGTATGAACCTGGATGACGAAACGCTGGATTGGCTTGCTGCAACGGAGCTGAGGATCTGATGACATACGCAAGAAGAAGAAGTATCACACACACATACACACTCACTCGATCACTCAATCGCTCGCTCGCTCGCTCGCTCGCTCGCTCGTTCGTTCGCTCGTTCGTTCGCTCGTTCAATCACTCACTCACACTCTCTCTCTTTGATTGTTCTATATTGTTTTGGGTAGCTGTTTGTTGCTGTCCTAGTAACACTTGTTGTGTGTGACTTTTTTCTTTCCCAACTCAACGGAAACAGGTAGCTGAAGTCCAAGGAGGTTACAGAGATGCCTCGCCAGTCCAAGCGTGGCAAACCAGTGATGGACCAGGCTGCCTGCAGATCAGCGAACCGGTGGAAGAGGTCAGCCTGGACTAGACTAACGCAGAGGTCTTTGATTCCAGCTGAGTTGTCAAACAAGAAGGTGTCTGTCTTTGCTCATTTATTAATTTTGAGGAGTAAATGCCAGTGTTTACACAATAAACATTGATTTTGTTTTTATTTTGTTGAAACAGTTTGCCCTTCTTGTCGGTGATTCACATCTCCGATCCATCGTGGATGGATACAGCAGTTGTCGTTTGCTGTTCATGAGCAACTGCAGCAGGCAAGAGCACAGGTTCGTCCGAGCATCTTAAATGAAAATGATTAAAAGCTAAGATGACAGGGTTCCCATTTTCCGGCCTGCAAACGGTGCTCTCTGTTTTTATGCACAGGTCAGTCCTAGGACACCACCCCGCAAGTCTGTAGCAGCCACTTCAGCACCTGTTAGGAGTGTCTCTACACCAGTGGTTGTAACTCGTGAGTTGCAAGTACCGCTGATTGCCGAGGTAAGGAGTCACTGCTTTGTGACGAGACTCTGTTATCATATTAGTTTACTTGATCCTATAGTTTACTGAGACACTACACTGTCTCCCTGCATTCTATGAATGTTTTGACCTCGTTTGCTGTAAGTCACTCTGGATAAAGGGCTAAGGCCTACATTGTACATTTGTAATTAGGGGGATCTTGACATGTTTAGAGAACCACTGATATACGTACAAGTGTTGGTTGGTTTGTTTGTTACCCTCTCATTCAGAGTTACAGACCTGTTAGGGGTACATTTGGTTCCATTAGTAAAGTGTTGATATTGCTGATGTATTAAAAACCCTTCTCGATTATTTGATTCATTGAAAAAGGAATCAAACTTAATCAATATTTAACCCAGTACTTTCATGTTTGCTTTTGTGTATATAAATGTATATATCCTTTTACCCCTTGCTAGCTTCAACCCCTGTGGACTACGCTACCTGCAGACCGCTGCAGAGTAGTTCCTGGTGAAGTATCACACAACTACATAGAGGATCCCACAGATGTCCCTGGCCAGCACCTGCCCCGTAAGCAGTGGACAACCCTCAACCGCCTGATGACAGGCGTGGGGACGCTTCGGTGAAGCAATGCGACGGTGGGGCCTCTCGGACAGTGCCCACTGTGAATGTGGAGAGCCCCTACAGACTGTGGAACACATCATGACCAGCTGCCCGAAACACCGCCCGCCACATGGCGACCAAGGCCGTATGAACCTGGATGACGAAACGCTGGATTGGCTTGCTGCAACGGAGCTGAGGATCTGATGACATACGCAAGAAGAAGAAGTATCACACACACATACACACTCACTCGATCACTCAATCGCTCGCTCGCTCGCTCGCTCGCTCGCTCGCTCGCTCGTTCGTTCGCTCGTTCGTTCGCTCGTTCAATCACTCACTCACACTCTCTCTCTTTGATTGTTCTATATTGTTTTGGGTAGCTGTTTGTTGCTGTCCTAGTAACACTTGTTGTGTGTGACTTTTTTCTTTCCCAACTCAACGGAAACAGGTAGCTGAAGTCCAAGGAGGTTACAGAGATGCCTCGCCAGTCCAAGCGTGGCAAACCAGTGATGGACCAGGCTGCCTGCAGATCAGCGAACCGGTGGAAGAGGTCAGCCTGGACTAGACTAACGCAGAGGTCTTTGATTCCAGCTGAGTTGTCAAAAAAGAAGGTGTCTGTCTTTGCTCATTTATTAATTTTGAGGAGTAAATGCCAGTGTTTACACAATAAACATTGATTTTGTTTTTCTTTTCTTGAAACAGTTTGCCCTTCTTGTCGGTGATTCACATCTCCGATCCATCGTGGATGGATACAGCAGTTGTCGTTTGCTGTTCATGAGCAACTGCAGCAGGCAAGAGCACAGGTTCGTCCGAGCATCTTAAATGAAAATGATTAAAAGCTAAGATGACAGGGTTCCCATTTTCCGGCCTGCAAACGGTGCTCTCTGTTTTTATGCACAGGTCAGTCCTAGGACACCACCCCGCAAGTCTGTAGCAGCCACTTCAGCACCTGTTAGGAGTGTCTCTACACCAGTGGTTGTAACTCGTGAGTTGCAAGTACCGCTGATTGCCGAGGTAAGGAGTCACTGCTTTGTGACGAGACTCTGTTATCATATTAGTTTACTTGATCCTATAGTTTACTGAGACACTACACTGTCTCCCTGCATTCTATGAATGTTTTGACCTCGTTTGCTGTAAGTCACTCTGGATAAAGGGCTAAGGCCTACATTGTACATTTGTAATTAGGGGGATCTTGACATGTTTAGAGAACCACTGATATACGTACAAGTGTTGGTTGGTTTGTTTGTTACCCTCTCATTCAGAGTTACAGACCTGTTAGGGGTACATTTGGTTCCATTAGTAAAGTGTTGATATTGCTGATGTATTAAAAACCCTTCTCGATTATTTGATTCATTGAAAAAGGAATCAAACTTAATCAATATTTAACCCAGTACTTTCATGTTTGCTTTTGTGTATATAAATGTATATATCCTTTTACCCCTTGCTAGCTTCAACCCCTGTGGACTACGCTACCTGCAGACCGCTGCAGAGTAGTTCCTGGTGAAGTATCACACAACTATATAGAGGATCCCACAGATGTCCCTGGCCAGCACCTGCCCCGTAAGCAGTGGACAACCCTCAACCGCCTGATGACAGGCGTGGGGACGCTTCGGTGAAGCAATGCGACGGTGGGGCCTCTCGGACAGTGCCCACTGTGAATGTGGAGAGCCCCTACAGACTGTGGAACACATCATGACCAGCTGCCCGAAACACCGCCCGCCACATGGCGACCAAGGCCGTATGAACCTGGATGACGAAACGCTGGATTGGCTTGCTGCAACGGAGCTGAGGATCTGATGACATACGCAAGAAGAAGAAGTATCACACACACATACACACTCACTCGATCACTCAATCGCTCGCTCGCTCGCTCGATCGCTCGTTCGTTCGCTCGTTCGTTCGCTCGTTCAATCACTCACTCGGGCACTCACTCACACTCTCTCTCTTTGATTGTTCTATATTGTTTCGGGTAGCTGTTTGTTGCGTGTGACTTTTTTCTTTCCCAACTCAACGGAAACAGGTGGCTGAAGTCCAAGCAGGTTACAGAGATGCCTCGCCAGTCCAAGCGTGGCAAACCAGTGATGGACCAGGCTGCCTGCAGATCAGCGAACCGGTGGAAGAGGTCAGCCTGGACTAGACTAACGCAGAGGTCTTTGATTCCAGCTGAGTTGTCAAACAAGAAGGTGTCTGTCTTTGCTCATTTATTAATTTTGAGGAGTAAATGCCAGTGTTTACACAATAAACATTGATTTTGTTTTTCTTTTGTTGAAACAGTTTGCCCTTCTTGTCGGTGATTCACATCTCCGATCCATCGTGGATGGATACAGCAGTTGTCGTTTGCTGTTCATGAGCAACTGCAGCAGGCAAGAGCACAGGTTCGTCCGAGCATCTTAAATGAAAATGATTAAAAGCTAAGATGACAGGGTTCCCATTTTCCGGCCTGCAAACGGTGCTCTCTGTTTTTATGCACAGGTCAGTCCTAGGACACCACCCCGCAAGTCTGTAGCAGCCACTTCAGCACCTGTTAGGAGTGTCTCTACACCAGTGGTTGTAACTCGTGAGTTGCAAGTACCGCTGATTGCCGAGGTAAGGAGTCACTGCTTTGTGACGAGACTCTGTTATCATATTAGTTTACTTGATCCTATAGTTTACTGAGACACTACACTGTCTCCCTGCATTCTATGAATGTTTTGACCTCGTTTGCTGTAAGTCACTCTGGATAAAGGGCTAAGGCCTACATTGTACATTTGTAATTAGGGGGATCTTGACATGTTTAGAGAACCACTGATATACGTACAAGTGTTGGTTGGTTTGTTTGTTACCCTCTCATTCAGAGTTACAGACCTGTTAGGGGTACATTTGGTTCCATTAGTAAAGTATTGATATTGCTGATGTATTAAAAACCCTTCTCGATTATTTGATTCATTGAAAAAGGAATCAAACTTAATCAATATTTAACCCAGTACTTTCATGTTTGCTTTTGTGTATATAAATGTATATATCCTTTTACCCCTTGCTAGCTTCAACCCCTGTGGACTACGCTACCTGCAGACCGCTGCAGAGTAGTTCCTGGTGAAGTATCACACAACTACATAGAGGATCCCACAGATGTCCCTGGCCAGCACCTGCCCCGTAAGCAGTGGACAACCCTCAACCGCCTGATGACAGGCGTGGGGACGCTTCGGTGAAGCAATGCGACGGTGGGGCCTCTCGGACAGTGCCCACTGTGAATGTGGAGAGCCCCTACAGACTGTGGAACACATCATGACCAGCTGCCCGAAACACCGCCCGCCACATGGCGACCAAGGCCGTATGAACCTGGATGACGAAACGCTGGATTGGCTTGCTGCAACGGAGCTGAGGATCTGATGACATACGCAAGAAGAAGTATCACACACACATACACACTCACTCGATCACTCAATCGCTCGCTCGCTCGCTCGCTCGATCACTCGTTCGTTCGCTCGTTCGTTCGCTCGTTCAATCACTCACTCACACTCTCTCTCTTTGATTGTTCTATATTGTTTTGGGTAGCTGTTTGTTGCTGTCCTAGTAACACTTGTTGTGTGTGACTTTTTTCTTTCCCAACTCAACGGAAACAGGTAGCTGAAGTCCAAGGAGGTTACAGAGATGCCTCGCCAGTCCAAGCGTGGCAAACCAGTGATGGACCAGGCTGCCTGCAGATCAGCGAACCGGTGGAAGAGGTCAGCCTGGACTAGACTAACGCAGAGGTCTTTGATTCCAGCTGAGTTGTCAAACAAGAAGGTGTCTGTCTTTGCTCATTTATTAATTTTGAGGAGTAAATGCCAGTGTTTACACAATAAACATTGATTTTGTTTTTCTTTTGTTGAAACAGTTTGCCCTTCTTGTCGGTGATTCACATCTCCGATCCATCGTGGATGGATACAGCAGTTGTCGTTTGCTGTTCATGAGCAACTGCAGCAGGCAAGAGCACAGGTTCGTCCGAGCATCTTAAATGAAAATGATTAAAAGCTAAGATGACAGGGTTCCCATTTTCCGGCCTGCAAACGGTGCTCTCTGTTTTTATGCACAGGTCAGTCCTAGGACACCACCCCGCAAGTCTGTAGCAGCCACTTCAGCACCTGTTAGGAGTGTCTCTACACCAGTGGTTGTAACTCGTGAGTTGCAAGTACCGCTGATTGCCGAGGTAAGGAGTCACTGCTTTGTGACGAGACTCTGTTATCATATTAGTTTACTTGATCCTATAGTTTACTGAGACACTACACTGTCTCCCTGCATTCTATGAATGTTTTGACCTCGTTTGCTGTAAGTCACTCTGGATAAAGGGCTAAGGCCTACATTGTACATTTGTAATTAGGGGGATCTTGACATGTTTAGAGAACCACTGATATACGTACAAGTGTTGGTTGGTTTGTTTGTTACCCTCTCATTCAGAGTTACAGACCTGTTAGGGGTACATTTGGTTCCATTAGTAAAGTGTTGATATTGCTGATGTATTAAAAACCCTTCTCGATTATTTGATTCATTGAAAAAGGAATCAAACTTAATCAATATTTAACCCAGTACTTTCATGTTTGCTTTTGTGTATATAAATGTATATATCCTTTTACCCCTTGCTAGCTTCAACCCCTGTGGACTACGCTACCTGCAGACCGCTGCAGAGTAGTTCCTGGTGAAGTATCACACAACTACATAGAGGATCCCACAGATGTCCCTGGCCAGCACCTGCCCCGTAAGCAGTGGACAACCCTCAACCGCCTGATGACAGGCGTGGGGACGCTTCGGTGAAGCAATGCGACGGTGGGGCCTCTCGGACAGTGCCCACTGTGAATGTGGAGAGCCCCTACAGACTGTGGAACACATCATGACCAGCTGCCCGAAACACCGCCCGCCACATGGCGACCAAGGCCGTATGAACCTGGATGACGAAACGCTGGATTGGCTTGCTGCAACGGAGCTGAGGATCTGATGACATACGCAAGAAGAAAAAGTATCACACACACATACACACTCACTCGATCACTCAATCGCTCGCTCGCTCGCTCGCTCGCTCGCTCGCTCGCTCGCTCGCTCGTTCGTTCGCTCGTTCGTTCGCTCGTTCAATCACTCACTCACACTCTCTCTCTTTGATTGTTCTATATTGTTTTGGGTAGCTGTTTGTTGCTGTCCTAGTAACACTTGTTGTGTGTGACTTTTTTCTTTCCCAACTCAACGGAAACAGGTAGCTGAAGTCCAAGGAGGTTACAGAGATGCCTCGCCAGTCCAAGCGTGGCAAACCAGTGATGGACCAGGCTGCCTGCAGATCAGCGAACCGGTGGAAGAGGTCAGCCTGGACTAGACTAACGCAGAGGTCTTTGATTCCAGCTGAGTTGTCAAACAAGAAGGTGTCTGTCTTTGCTCATTTATTAATTTTGAGGAGTAAATGCCAGTGTTTACACAATAAACATTGATTTTGTTTTTCTTTTGTTGAAACAGTTTGCCCTTCTTGTCGGTGATTCACATCTCCGATCCATCGTGGATGGATACAGCAGTTGTCGTTTGCTGTTCATGAGCAACTGCAGCAGGCAAGAGCACAGGTTCGTCCGAGCATCTTAAATGAAAATGATTAAAAGCTAAGATGACAGGGTTCCCATTTTCCGGCCTGCAAACGGTGCTCTCTGTTTTTATGCACAGGTCAGTCCTAGGACACCACCCCGCAAGTCTGTAGCAGCCACTTCAGCACCTGTTAGGAGTGTCTCTACACCAGTGGTTGTAACTCGTGAGTTGCAAGTACCGCTGATTGCCGAGGTAAGGAGTCACTGCTTTGTGACGAGACTCTGTTATCATATTAGTTTACTTGATCCTATAGTTTACTGAGACACTACACTGTCTCCCTGCATTCTATGAATGTTTTGACCTCGTTTGCTGTAAGTCACTCTGGATAAAGGGCTAAGGCCTACATTGTACATTTGTAATTAGGGGGATCTTGACATGTTTAGAGAACCACTGATATACGTACAAGTGTTGGTTGGTTTGTTTGTTACCCTCTCATTCAGAGTTACAGACCTGTTAGGGGTACATTTGGTTCCATTAGTAAAGTGTTGATATTGCTGATGTATTAAAAACCCTTCTCGATTATTTGATTCATTGAAAAAGGAATCAAACTTAATCAATATTTAACCCAGTACTTTCATGTTTGCTTTTGTGTATATAAATGTATATATCCTTTTACCCCTTGCTAGCTTCAACCCCTGTGGACTACGCTACCTGCAGACCGCTGCAGAGTAGTTCCTGGTGAAGTATCACACAACTACATAGAGGATCCCACAGATGTCCCTGGCCAGCACCTGCCCCGTAAGCAGTGGACAACCCTCAACCGCCTGATGACAGGCGTGGGGACGCTTCGGTGAAGCAATGCGACGGTGGGGCCTCTCGGACAGTGCCCACTGTGAATGTGGAGAGCCCCTACAGACTGTGGAACACATCATGACCAGCTGCCCGAAACACCGCCCGCCACATGGCGACCAAGGCCGTATGAACCTGGATGACGAAACGCTGGATTGGCTTGCTGCAACGGAGCTGAGGATCTGATGACATACGCAAGAAGAAGAAGTATCACACACACATACACACTCACTCGATCACTCAATCGCTCGCTCGCTCGCTCGCTCGCTCGCTCGCTCGCTCGTTCGTTCGCTCGTTCGTTCGCTCGTTCAATCACTCACTCACACTCTCTCTCTTTGATTGTTCTATATTGTTTTGGGTAGCTGTTTGTTGCTGTCCTAGTAACACTTGTTGTGTGTGACTTTTTTCTTTCCCAACTCAACGGAAACAGGTAGCTGAAGTCCAAGGAGGTTACAGAGATGCCTCGCCAGTCCAAGCGTGGCAAACCAGTGATGGACCAGGCTGCCTGCAGATCAGCGAACCGGTGGAAGAGGTCAGCCTGGACTAGACTAACGCAGAGGTCTTTGATTCCAGCTGAGTTGTCAAACAAGAAGGTGTCTGTCTTTGCTCATTTATTAATTTTGAGGAGTAAATGCCAGTGTTTACACAATAAACATTGATTTTGTTTTTCTTTTGTTGAAACAGTTTGCCCTTCTTGTCGGTGATTCACATCTCCGATCCATCGTGGATGGATACAGCAGTTGTCGTTTGCTGTTCATGAGCAACTGCAGCAGGCAAGAGCACAGGTTCGTCCGAGCATCTTAAATGAAAATGATTAAAAGCTAAGATGACAGGGTTCCCATTTTCCGGCCTGCAAACGGTGCTCTCTGTTTTTATGCACAGGTCAGTCCTAGGACACCACCCCGCAAGTCTGTAGCAGCCACTTCAGCACCTGTTAGGAGTGTCTCTACACCAGTGGTTGTAACTCGTGAGTTGCAAGTACCGCTGATTGCCGAGGTAAGGAGTCACTGCTTTGTGACGAGACTCTGTTATCATATTAGTTTACTTGATCCTATAGTTTACTGAGACACTACACTGTCTCCCTGCATTCTATGAATGTTTTGACCTCGTTTGCTGTAAGTCACTCTGGATAAAGGGCTAAGGCCTACATTGTACATTTGTAATTAGGGGGATCTTGACATGTTTAGAGAACCACTGATATACGTACAAGTGTTGGTTGGTTTGTTTGTTACCCTCTCATTCAGAGTTACAGACCTGTTAGGGGTACATTTGGTTCCATTAGTAAAGTGTTGATATTGCTGATGTATTAAAAACCCTTCTCGATTATTTGATTCATTGAAAAAGGAATCAAACTTAATCAATATTTAAGCCAGTACTTTCATGTTTGCTTTTGTGTATATAAATGTATATATCCTTTTACCCCTTGCTAGCTTCAACCCCTGTGGACTACGCTACCTGCAGACCGCTGCAGAGTAGTTCCTGGTGAAGTATCACACAACTACATAGAGGATCCCACAGATGTCCCTGGCCAGCACCTGCCCCGTAAGCAGTGGACAACCCTCAACCGCCTGATGACAGGCGTGGGGACGCTTCGGTGAAGCAATGCGTCGGTGGGGCCTCTCGGACAGTGCCCACTGTGAATGTGGAGAGCCCCTACAGACTGTGGAACACATCATGACCAGCTGCCCGAAACACCGCCCGCCACATGGCGACCAAGGCCGTATGAACCTGGATGACGAAACGCTGGATTGGCTTGCTGCAACGGAGCTGAGGATCTGATGACATACGCAAGAAGAAGAAGTATCACACACACATACACACTCACTCGATCACTCAATCGCTCGCTCGCTCGCTCGCTCGCTCGTTCGTTCGCTCGTTCGTTCGCTCGTTCAATCACTCACTCACACTCTCTCTCTTTGATTGTTCTATATTGTTTTGGGTAGCTGTTTGTTGCTGTCCTAGTAACACTTGTTGTGTGTGACTTTTTTCTTTCCCAACTCAACGGAAACAGGTAGCTGAAGTCCAAGGAGGTTACAGAGATGCCTCGCCAGTCCAAGCGTGGCAAACCAGTGATGGACCAGGCTGCCTGCAGATCAGCGAACCGGTGGAAGAGGTCAGCCTGGACTAGACTAACGCAGAGGTCTTTGATTCCAGCTGAGTTGTCAAACAAGAAGGTGTCTGTCTTTGCTCATTTATTAATTTTGAGGAGTAAATGCCAGTGTTTACACAATAAACATTGATTTTGTTTTTCTTTTGTTGAAACAGTTTGCCCTTCTTGTCGGTGATTCACATCTCCGATCCATCGTGGATGGATACAGCAGTTGTCGTTTGCTGTTCATGAGCAACTGCAGCAGGCAAGAGCACAGGTTCGTCCGAGCATCTTAAATGAAAATGATTAAAAGCTAAGATGACAGGGTTCCCATTTTCCGGCCTGCAAACGGTGCTCTCTGTTTTTATGCACAGGTCAGTCCTAGGACACCACCCCGCAAGTCTGTAGCAGCCACTTCAGCACCTGTTAGGAGTGTCTCTACACCAGTGGTTGTAACTCGTGAGTTGCAAGTACCGCTGATTGCCGAGGTAAGGAGTCACTGCTTTGTGACGAGACTCTGTTATCATATTAGTTTACTTGATCCTATAGTTTACTGAGACACTACACTGTCTCCCTGCATTCTATGAATGTTTTGACCTCGTTTGCTGTAAGTCACTCTGGATAAAGGGCTAAGGCCTACATTGTACATTTGTAATTAGGGGGATCTTGACATGTTTAGAGAACCACTGATATACGTACAAGTGTTGGTTGGTTTGTTTGTTACCCTCTCATTCAGAGTTACAGACCTGTTAGGGGTACATTTGGTTCCATTAGTAAAGTGTTGATATTGCTGATGTATTAAAAACCCTTCTCGATTATTTGATTCATTGAAAAAGGAATCAAACTTAATCAATATTTAACCCAGTACTTTCATGTTTGCTTTTGTGTATATAAATGTATATATCCTTTTACCCCTTGCTAGCTTCAACCCCTGTGGACTACGCTACCTGCAGACCGCTGCAGAGTAGTTCCTGGTGAAGTATCACACAACTACATAGAGGATCCCACAGATGTCCCTGGCCAGCACCTGCCCCGTAAGCAGTGGACAACCCTCAACCGCCTGATGACAGGCGTGGGGACGCTTCGGTGAAGCAATGCGACGGTGGGGCCTCTCGGACAGTGCCCACTGTGAATGTGGAGAGCCCCTACAGACTGTGGAACACATCATGACCAGCTGCCCGAAACACCGCCCGCCACATGGCGACCAAGGCCGTATGAACCTGGATGACGAAACGCTGGATTGGCTTGCTGCAACGGAGCTGAGGATCTGATGACATACGCAAGAAGAAGAAGTATCACACACACATACACACTCACTCGATCACTCAATCGCTCGCTCGCTCGCTCGCTCGCTCGCTCGCTCGCTCGTTCGTTCGCTCGTTCGTTCGCTCGTTCAATCACTCACTCACACTCTCTCTCTTTGATTGTTCTATATTGTTTTGGGTAGCTGTTTGTTGCTGTCCTAGTAACACTTGTTGTGTGTGACTTTTTTCTTTCCCAACTCAACGGAAACAGGTAGCTGAAGTCCAAGGAGGTTACAGAGATGCCTCGCCAGTCCAAGCGTGGCAAACCAGTGATGGACCAGGCTGCCTGCAGATCAGCGAACCGGTGGAAGAGGTCAGCCTGGACTAGACTAACGCAGAGGTCTTTGATTCCAGCTGAGTTGTCAAACAAGAAGGTGTCTGTCTTTGCTCATTTATTAATTTTGAGGAGTAAATGCCAGTGTTTACACAATAAACATTGATTTTGTTTTTCTTTTGTTGAAACAGTTTGCCCTTCTTGTCGGTGATTCACATCTCCGATCCATCGTGGATGGATACAGCAGTTGTCGTTTGCTGTTCATGAGCAACTGCAGCAGGCAAGAGCACAGGTTCGTCCGAGCATCTTAAATGAAAATGATTAAAAGCTAAGATGACAGGGTTCCCATTTTCCGGCCTGCAAACGGTGCTCTCTGTTTTTATGCACAGGTCAGTCCTAGGACACCACCCCGCAAGTCTGTAGCAGCCACTTCAGCACCTGTTAGGAGTGTCTCTACACCAGTGGTTGTAACTCGTGAGTTGCAAGTACCGCTGATTGCCGAGGTAAGGAGTCACTGCTTTGTGACGAGACTCTGTTATCATATTAGTTTACTTGATCCTATAGTTTACTGAGACACTACACTGTCTCCCTGCATTCTATGAATGTTTTGACCTCGTTTGCTGTAAGTCACTCTGGATAAAGGGCTAAGGCCTACATTGTACATTTGTAATTAGGGGGATCTTGACATGTTTAGAGAACCACTGATATACGTACAAGTGTTGGTTGGTTTGTTTGTTACCCTCTCATTCAGAGTTACAGACCTGTTAGGGGTACATTTGGTTCCATTAGTAAAGTGTTGATATTGCTGATGTATTAAAAACCCTTCTTGATTATTTCATTCATTGAAAAAGGAATCAAACTTAATCAATATTTAACCCAGTACTTTCATGTTTGCTTTTGTGTATATAAATGTATATATCCTTTTACCCCTTGCTAGCTTCAACCCCTGTGGACTACGCTACCTGCAGACCGCTGCAGAGTAGTTCCTGGTGAAGTATCACACAACTACATAGAGGATCCCACAGATGTCCCTGGCCAGCACCTGCCCCGTAAGCAGTGGACAACCCTCAACCGCCTGATGACAGGCGTGGGGACGCTTCGGTGAAGCAATGCGTCGGTGGGGCCTCTCGGACAGTGCCCACTGTGAATGTGGAGAGCCCCTACAGACTGTGGAACACATCATGACCAGCTGCCCGAAACACCGCCCGCCACATGGCGACCAAGGCCGTATGAACCTGGATGACGAAACGCTGGATTGGCTTGCTGCAACGGAGCTGAGGATCTGATGACATACGCAAGAAGAAGAAGTATCACACACACATACACACTCACTCGATCACTCAATCGCTCGCTCGCTCGCTCGCTCGCTCGCTCGCTCGTTCGTTCGCTCGTTCGTTCGCTCGTTCAATCACTCACTCACACTCTCTCTCTTTGATTGTTCTATATTGTTTTGGGTAGCTGTTTGTTGCTGTCCTAGTAACACTTGTTGTGTGTGACTTTTTTCTTTCCCAACTCAACGGAAACAGGTAGCTGAAGTCCAAGGAGGTTACAGAGATGCCTCGCCAGTCCAAGCGTGGCAAACCAGTGATGGACCAGGCTGCCTGCAGATCAGCGAACCGGTGGAAGAGGTCAGCCTGGACTAGACTAACGCAGAGGTCTTTGATTCCAGCTGAGTTGTCAAACAAGAAGGTGTCTGTCTTTGCTCATTTATTAATTTTGAGGAGTAAATGCCAGTGTTTACACAATAAACATTGATTTTGTTTTTCTTTTGTTGAAACAGTTTGCCCTTCTTGTCGGTGATTCACATCTCCGATCCATCGTGGATGGATACAGCAGTTGTCGTTTGCTGTTCATGAGCAACTGCAGCAGGCAAGAGCACAGGTTCGTCCGAGCATCTTAAATGAAAATGATTAAAAGCTAAGATGACAGGGTTCCCATTTTCCGGCCTGCAAACGGTGCTCTCTGTTTTTATGCACAGGTCAGTCCTAGGACACCACCCCGCAAGTCTGTAGCAGCCACTTCAGCACCTGTTAGGAGTGTCTCTACACCAGTGGTTGTAACTCGTGAGTTGCAAGTACCGCTGATTGCCGAGGTAAGGAGTCACTGCTTTGTGACGAGACTCTGTTATCATATTAGTTTACTTGATCCTATAGTTTACTGAGACACTACACTGTCTCCCTGCATTCTATGAATGTTTTGACCTCGTTTGCTGTAAGTCACTCTGGATAAAGGGCTAAGGCCTACATTGTACATTTGTAATTAGGGGGATCTTGACATGTTTAGAGAACCACTGATATACGTACAAGTGTTGGTTGGTTTGTTTGTTACCCTCTCATTCAGAGTTACAGACCTGTTAGGGGTACATTTGGTTCCATTAGTAAAGTATTGATATTGCTGATGTATTAAAAACCCTTCTCGATTATTTGATTCATTGAAAAAGGAATCAAACTTAATCAATATTTAACCCAGTACTTTCATGTTTGCTTTTGTGTATATAAATGTATATATCCTTTTACCCCTTGCTAGCTTCAACCCCTGTGGACTACGCTACCTGCAGACCGCTGCAGAGTAGTTCCTGGTGAAGTATCACACAACTACATAGAGGATCCCACAGATGTCCCTGGCCAGCACCTGCCCCGTAAGCAGTGGACAACCCTCAACCGCCTGATGACAGGCGTGGGGACGCTTCGGTGAAGCAATGCGACGGTGGGGCCTCTCGGACAGTGCCCACTGTGAATGTGGAGAGCCCCTACAGACTGTGGAACACATCATGACCAGCTGCCCGAAACACCGCCCGCCACATGGCGACCAAGGCCGTATGAACCTGGATGACGAAACGCTGGATTGGCTTGCTGCAACGGAGCTGAGGATCTGATGACATACGCAAGAAGAAGAAGTATCACACACACATACACACTCACTCGATCACTCAATCGCTCGCTCGCTCGCTCGCTCGCTCGCTCGCTCGCTCGTTCGTTCGCTCGTTCGTTCGCTCGTTCAATCACTCACTCACACTCTCTCTCTTTGATTGTTCTATATTGTTTTGGGTAGCTGTTTGTTGCTGTCCTAGTAACACTTGTTGTGTGTGACTTTTTTCTTTCCCAACTCAACGGAAACAGGTAGCTGAAGTCCAAGGAGGTTACAGAGATGCCTCGCCAGTCCAAGCGTGGCAAACCAGTGATGGACCAGGCTGCCTGCAGATCAGCGAACCGGTGGAAGAGGTCAGCCTGGACTAGACTAACGCAGAGGTCTTTGATTCCAGCTGAGTTGTCAAACAAGAAGGTGTCTGTCTTTGCTCATTTATTAATTTTGAGGAGTAAATGCCAGTGTTTACACAATAAACATTGATTTTGTTTTTCTTTTGTTGAAACAGTTTGCCCTTCTTGTCGGTGATTCACATCTCCGATCCATCGTGGATGGATACAGCAGTTGTCGTTTGCTGTTCATGAGCAACTGCAGCAGGCAAGAGCACAGGTTCGTCCGAGCATCTTAAATGAAAATGATTAAAAGCTAAGATGACAGGGTTCCCATTTTCCGGCCTGCAAACGGTGCTCTCTGTTTTTATGCACAGGTCAGTCCTAGGACACCACCCCGCAAGTCTGTAGCAGCCACTTCAGCACCTGTTAGGAGTGTCTCTACACCAGTGGTTGTAACTCGTGAGTTGCAAGTACCGCTGATTGCCGAGGTAAGGAGTCACTGCTTTGTGACGAGACTCTGTTATCATATTAGTTTACTTGATCCTATAGTTTACTGAGACACTACACTGTCTCCCTGCATTCTATGAATGTTTTGACCTCGTTTGCTGTAAGTCACTCTGGATAAAGGGCTAAGGCCTACATTGTACATTTGTAATTAGGGGGATCTTGACATGTTTAGAGAACCACTGATATACGTACAAGTGTTGGTTGGTTTGTTTGTTACCCTCTCATTCAGAGTTACAGACCTGTTAGGGGTACATTTGGTTCCATTAGTAAAGTGTTGATATTGCTGATGTATTAAAAACCCTTCTCGATTATTTGATTCATTGAAAAAGGAATCAAACTTAATCAATATTTAACCCAGTACTTTCATGTTTGCTTTTGTGTATATAAATGTATATATCCTTTTACCCCTTGCTAGCTTCAACCCCTGTGGACTACGCTACCTGCAGACCGCTGCAGAGTAGTTCCTGGTGAAGTATCACACAACTACATAGAGGATCCCACAGATGTCCCTGGCCAGCACCTGCCCCGTAAGCAGTGGACAACCCTCAACCGCCTGATGACAGGCGTGGGGACGCTTCGGTGAAGCAATGCGACGGTGGGGCCTCTCGGACAGTGCCCACTGTGAATGTGGAGAGCCCCTACAGACTGTGGAACACATCATGACCAGCTGCCCGAAACACCGCCCGCCACATGGCGACCAAGGCCGTATGAACCTGGATGACGAAACGCTGGATTGGCTTGCTGCAACGGAGCTGAGGATCTGATGACATACGCAAGAAGAAGAAGTATCACACACACATACACACTCACTCGATCACTCAATCGCTCGCTCGCTCGCTCGCTCGCTCGTTCGTTCGCTCGTTCGTTCGCTCGTTCAATCACTCACTCACACTCTCTCTCTTTGATTGTTCTGTATTGTTTTGGGTAGCTGTTTGTTGCTGTCCTAGTAACACTTGTTGTGTGTGACTTTTTTCTTTCCCAACTCAACGGAAACAGGTAGCTGAAGTCCAAGGAGGTTACAGAGATGCCTCGCCAGTCCAAGCGTGGCAAACCAGTGATGGACCAGGCTGCCTGCAGATCAGCGAACCGGTGGAAGAGGTCAGCCTGGACTAGACTAACGCAGAGGTCTTTGATTCCAGCTGAGTTGTCAAACAAGAAGGTGTCTGTCTTTGCTCATTTATTAATTTTGAGGAGTAAATGCCAGTGTTTACACAATAAACATTGATTTTGTTTTTCTTTTGTTGAAACAGTTTGCCCTTCTTGTCGGTGATTCACATCTCCGATCCATCGTGGATGGATACAGCAGTTGTCGTTTGCTGTTCATGAGCAACTGCAGCAGGCAAGAGCACAGGTTCGTCCGAGCATCTTAAATGAAAATGATTAAAAGCTAAGATGACAGGGTTCCCATTTTCCGGCCTGCAAACGGTGCTCTCTGTTTTTATGCACAGGTCAGTCCTAGGACACCACCCCGCAAGTCTGTAGCAGCCACTTCAGCACCTGTTAGGAGTGTCTCTACACCAGTGGTTGTAACTCGTGAGTTGCAAGTACCGCTGATTGCCGAGGTAAGGAGTCACTGCTTTGTGACGAGACTCTGTTTTCATATTAGTTTACTTGATCCTATAGTTTACTGAGACACTACACTGTCTCCCTGCATTCTATGAATGTTTTGACCTCGTTTGCTGTAAGTCACTCTGGATAAAGGGCTAAGGCCTACATTGTACATTTGTAATTAGGGGGATCTTGACATGTTTAGAGAACCACTGATATACGTACAAGTGTTGGTTGGTTTGTTTGTTACCCTCTCATTCAGAGTTACAGACCTGTTAGGGGTACATTTGGTTCCATTAGTAAAGTGTTGATATTGCTGATGTATTAAAAACCCTTCTCGATTATTTGATTAATTGAAAAAGGAATCAAACTTAATCAATATTTAACCCAGTACTTTCATGTTTGCTTTTGTGTATATAAATGTATATATCCTTTTACCCCTTGCTAGCTTCAACCCCTGTGGACTACGCTACCTGCAGACCGCTGCAGAGTAGTTCCTGGTGAAGTATCACACAACTACATAGAGGATCCCACAGATGTCCCTGGCCAGCACCTGCCCCGTAAGCAGTGGACAACCCTCAACCGCCTGATGACAGGCGTGGGGACGCTTCGGTGAAGCAATGCGACGGTGGGGCCTCTCGGACAGTGCCCACTGTGAATGTGGAGAGCCCCTACAGACTGTGGAACACATCATGACCAGCTGCCCGAAACACCGCCCGCCACATGGCGACCAAGGCCGTATGAACCTGGATGACGAAACGCTGGATTGGCTTGCTGCAACGGAGCTGAGGATCTGATGACATACGCAAGAAGAAGAAGTATCACACACACATACACACTCACTCGATCACTCAATCGCTCGCTCGCTCGCTCGCTCGCTCGTTCGTTCGCTCGTTCGTTCGCTCGTTCAATCACTCACTCACACTCTCTCTCTTTGATTGTTCTATATTGTTTTGGGTAGCTGTTTGTTGCTGTCCTAGTAACACTTGTTGTGTGTGACTTTTTTCTTTCCCAACTCAACGGAAACAGGTAGCTGAAGTCCAAGGAGGTTACAGAGATGCCTCGCCAGTCCAAGCGTGGCAAACCAGTGATGGACCAGGCTGCCTGCAGATCAGCGAACCGGTGGAAGAGGTCAGCCTGGACTAGACTAACGCAGAGGTCTTTGATTCCAGCTGAGTTGTCAAACAAGAAGGTGTCTGTCTTTGCTCATTTATTAATTTTGAGGAGTAAATGCCAGTGTTTACACAATAAACATTGATTTTGTTTTTCTTTTGTTGAAACAGTTTGCCCTTCTTGTCGGTGATTCACATCTCCGATCCATCGTGGATGGATACAGCAGTTGTCGTTTGCTGTTCATGAGCAACTGCAGCAGGCAAGAGCACAGGTTCGTCCGAGCATCTTAAATGAAAATGATTAAAAGCTAAGATGACAGGGTTCCCATTTTCCGGCCTGCAAACGGTGCTCTCTGTTTTTATGCACAGGTCAGTCCTAGGACACCACCCCGCAAGTCTGTAGCAGCCACTTCAGCACCTGTTAGGAGTGTCTCTACACCAGTGGTTGTAACTCGTGAGTTGCAAGTACCGCTGATTGCCGAGGTAAGGAGTCACTGCTTTGTGACGAGACTCTGTTATCATATTAGTTTACTTGATCCTATAGTTTACTGAGACACTACACTGTCTCCCTGCATTCTATGAATGTTTTGACCTCGTTTGCTGTAAGTCACTCTGGATAAAGGGCTAAGGCCTACATTGTACATTTGTAATTAGGGGGATCTTGACATGTTTAGAGAACCACTGATATACGTACAAGTGTTGGTTGGTTTGTTTGTTACCCTCTCATTCAGAGTTACAGACCTGTTAGGGGTACATTTGGTTCCATTAGTAAAGTGTTGATATTGCTGATGTATTAAAAACCCTTCTCGATTATTTGATTCATTGAAAAAGGAATCAAACTTAATCAATATTTAACCCAGTACTTTCATGTTTGCTTTTGTGTATATAAATGTATATATCCTTTTACCCCTTGCTAGCTTCAACCCCTGTGGACTACGCTACCTGCAGACCGCTGCAGAGTAGTTCCTGGTGAAGTATCACACAACTACATAGAGGATCCCACAGATGTCCCTGGCCAGCACCTGCCCCGTAAGCAGTGGACAACCCTCAACCGCCTGATGACAGGCGTGGGGACGCTTCGGTGAAGCAATGCGACGGTGGGGCCTCTCGGACAGTGCCCACTGTGAATGTGGAGAGCCCCTACAGACTGTGGAACACATCATGACCAGCTGCCCGAAACACCGCCCGCCACATGGCGACCAAGGCCGTATGAACCTGGATGACGAAACGCTGGATTGGCTTGCTGCAACGGAGCTGAGGATCTGATGACATACGCAAGAAGAAGAAGTATCACACACACATACACACTCACTCGATCACTCAATCGCTCGCTCGCTCGCTCGCTCGCTCGCTCGCTCGTTCGTTCGCTCGTTCGTTCGCTCGTTCAATCACTCACTCACACTCTCTCTCTTTGATTGTTCTATATTGTTTTGGGTAGCTGTTTGTTGCTGTCCTAGTAACACTTGTTGTGTGTGACTTTTTTCTTTCCCAACTCAACGGAAACAGGTAGCTGAAGTCCAAGGAGGTTACAGAGATGCCTCGCCAGTCCAAGCGTGGCAAACCAGTGATGGACCAGGCTGCCTGCAGATCAGCGAACCGGTGGAAGAGGTCAGCCTGGACTAGACTAACGCAGAGGTCTTTGATTCCAGCTGAGTTGTCAAACAAGAAGGTGTCTGTCTTTGCTCATTTATTAATTTTGAGGAGTAAATGCCAGTGTTTACACAATAAACATTGATTTTGTTTTTCTTTTGTTGAAACAGTTTGCCCTTCTTGTCGGTGATTCACATCTCCGATCCATCGTGGATGGATACAGCAGTTGTCGTTTGCTGTTCATGAGCAACTGCAGCAGGCAAGAGCACAGGTTCGTCCGAGCATCTTAAATGAAAATGATTAAAAGCTAAGATGACAGGGTTCCCATTTTCCGGCCTGCAAACGGAGCTCTCTGTTTTTATGCACAGGTCAGTCCTAGGACACCACCCCGCAAGTCTGTAGCAGCCACTTCAGCACCTGTTAGGAGTGTCTCTACACCAGTGGTTGTAACTCGTGAGTTGCAAGTACCGCTGATTGCCGAGGTAAGGAGTCACTGCTTTGTGACGAGACTCTGTTTTCATATTAGTTTACTTGATCCTATAGTTTACTGAGACACTACACTGTCTCCCTGCATTCTATGAATGTTTTGACCTCGTTTGCTGTAAGTCACTCTGGATAAAGGGCTAAGGCCTACATTGTACATTTGTAATTAGGGGGATCTTGACATGTTTAGAGAACCACTGATATACGTACAAGTGTTGGTTGGTTTGTTTGTTACCCTCTCATTCAGAGTTACAGACCTGTTAGGGGTACATTTGGTTCCATTAGTAAAGTGTTGATATTGCTGATGTATTAAAAACCCTTCTCGATTATTTGATTCATTGAAAAAGGAATCAAACTTAATCAATATTTAACCCAGTACTTTCATGTTTGCTTTTGTGTATATAAATGTATATATCCTTTTACCCCTTGCTAGCTTCAACCCCTGTGGACTACGCTACCTGCAGACCGCTGCAGAGTAGTTCCTGGTGAAGTATCACACAACTACATAGAGGATCCCACAGATGTCCCTGGCCAGCACCTGCCCCGTAAGCAGTGGACAACCCTCAACCGCCTGATGACAGGCGTGGGGACGCTTCGGTGAAGCAATGCGACGGTGGGGCCTCTCGGACAGTGCCCACTGTGAATGTGGAGAGCCCCTACAGACTGTGGAACACATCATGACCAGCTGCCCGAAACACCGCCCGCCACATGGCGACCAAGGCCGTATGAACCTGGATGACGAAACGCTGGATTGGCTTGCTGCAACGGAGCTGAGGATCTGATGACATACGCAAGAAGAAGAAGTATCACACACACATACACACTCACTCGATCACTCAATCGCTCGCTCGCTCGCTCGCTCGCTCGCTCGCTCGCTCGTTCGTTCGCTCGTTCGTTCGCTCGTTCAATCACTCACTCACACTCTCTCTCTTTGATTGTTCTATATTGTTTTGGGTAGCTGTTTGTTGCTGTCCTAGTAACACTTGTTGTGTGTGACTTTTTTCTTTCCCAACTCAACGGAAACAGGTAGCTGAAGTCCAAGGAGGTTACAGAGATGCCTCGCCAGTCCAAGCGTGGCAAACCAGTGATGGACCAGGCTGCCTGCAGATCAGCGAACCGGTGGAAGAGGTCAGCCTGGACTAGACTAACGCAGAGGTCTTTGATTCCAGCTGAGTTGTCAAACAAGAAGGTGTCTGTCTTTGCTCATTTATTAATTTTGAGGAGTAAATGCCAGTGTTTACACAATAAACATTGATTTTGTTTTTCTTTTGTTGAAACAGTTTGCCCTTCTTGTCGGTGATTCACATCTCCGATCCATCGTGGATGGATACAGCAGTTGTCGTTTGCTGTTCATGAGCAACTGCAGCAGGCAAGAGCACAGGTTCGTCCGAGCATCTTAAATGAAAATGATTAAAAGCTAAGATGACAGGGTTCCCATTTTCCGGCCTGCAAACGGTGCTCTCTGTTTTTATGCACAGGTCAGTCCTAGGACACCACCCCGCAAGTCTGTAGCAGCCACTTCAGCACCTGTTAGGAGTGTCTCTACACCAGTGGTTGTAACTCGTGAGTTGCAAGTACCGCTGATTGCCGAGGTAAGGAGTCACTGCTTTGTGACGAGACTCTGTTATCATATTAGTTTACTTGATCCTATAGTTTACTGAGACACTACACTGTCTCCCTGCATTCTATGAATGTTTTGACCTCGTTTGCTGTAAGTCACTCTGGATAAAGGGCTAAGGCCTACATTGTACATTTGTAATTAGGGGGATCTTGACATGTTTAGAGAACCACTGATATACGTACAAGTGTTGGTTGGTTTGTTTGTTACCCTCTCATTCAGAGTTACAGACCTGTTAGGGGTACATTTGGTTCCATTAGTAAAGTGTTGATATTGCTGATGTATTAAAAACCCTTCTCGATTATTTGATTCATTGAAAAAGGAATCAAACTTAATCAATATTTAACCCAGTACTTTCATGTTTGCTTTTGTGTATATAAATGTATATATCCTTTTACCCCTTGCTAGCTTCAACCCCTGTGGACTACGCTACCTGCAGACCGCTGCAGAGTAGTTCCTGGTGAAGTATCACACAACTACATAGAGGATCCCACAGATGTCCCTGGCCAGCACCTGCCCCGTAAGCAGTGGACAACCCTCAACCGCCTGATGACAGGCGTGGGGACGCTTCGGTGAAGCAATGCGACGGTGGGGCCTCTCGGACAGTGCCCACTGTGAATGTGGAGAGCCCCTACAGACTGTGGAACACATCATGACCAGCTGCCCGAAACACCGCCCGCCACATGGCGACCAAGGCCGTATGAACCTGGATGACGAAACGCTGGATTGGCTTGCTGCAACGGAGCTGAGGATCTGATGACATACGCAAGAAGAAGAAGTATCACACACACATACACACTCACTCGATCACTCAATCGCTCGCTCGCTCGCTCGCTCGCTCGCTCGCTCGCTCGTTCGTTCGCTCGTTCGTTCGCTCGTTCAATCACTCACTCACACTCTCTCTCTTTGATTGTTCTATATTGTTTTGGGTAGCTGTTTGTTGCTGTCCTAGTAACACTTGTTGTGTGTGACTTTTTTCTTTCCCAACTCAACGGAAACAGGTAGCTGAAGTCCAAGGAGGTTACAGAGATGCCTCGCCAGTCCAAGCGTGGCAAACCAGTGATGGACCAGGCTGCCTGCAGATCAGCGAACCGGTGGAAGAGGTCAGCCTGGACTAGACTAACGCAGAGGTCTTTGATTCCAGCTGAGTTGTCAAACAAGAAGGTGTCTGTCTTTGCTCATTTATTAATTTTGAGGAGTAAATGCCAGTGTTTACACAATAAACATTGATTTTGTTTTTCTTTTGTTGAAACAGTTTGCCCTTCTTGTCGGTGATTCACATCTCCGATCCATCGTGGATGGATACAGCAGTTGTCGTTTGCTGTTCATGAGCAACTGCAGCAGGCAAGAGCACAGGTTCGTCCGAGCATCTTAAATGAAAATGATTAAAAGCTAAGATGACAGGGTTCCCATTTTCCGGCCTGCAAACGGTGCTCTCTGTTTTTATGCACAGGTCAGTCCTAGGACACCACCCCGCAAGTCTGTAGCAGCCACTTCAGCACCTGTTAGGAGTGTCTCTACACCAGTGGTTGTAACTCGTGAGTTGCAAGTACTGCTGATTGCCGAGGTAAGGAGTCACTGCTTTGTGACGAGACTCTGTTATCATATTAGTTTACTTGATCCTATAGTTTACTGAGACACTACACTGTCTCCCTGCATTCTATGAATGTTTTGACCTCGTTTGCTGTAAGTCACTCTGGATAAAGGGCTAAGGCCTACATTGTACATTTGTAATTAGGGGGATCTTGACATGTTTAGAGAACCACTGATATACGTACAAGTGTTGGTTGGTTTGTTTGTTACCCTCTCATTCAGAGTTACAGACCTGTTAGGGGTACATTTGGTTCCATTAGTAAAGTGTTGATATTGCTGATGTATTAAAAACCCTTCTCGATTATTTGATTCATTGAAAAAGGAATCAAACTTAATCAATATTTAACCCAGTACTTTCATGTTTGCTTTTGTGTATATAAATGTATATATCCTTTTACCCCTTGCTAGCTTCAACCCCTGTGGACTACGCTACCTGCAGACCGCTGCAGAGTAGTTCCTGGTGAAGTATCACACAACTACATAGAGGATCCCACAGATGTCCCTGGCCAGCACCTGCCCCGTAAGCAGTGGACAACCCTCAACCGCCTGATGACAGGCGTGGGGACGCTTCGGTGAAGCAATGCGACGGTGGGGCCTCTCGGACAGTGCCCACTGTGAATGTGGAGAGCCCCTACAGACTGTGGAACACATCATGACCAGCTGCCCGAAACACCGCCCGCCACATGGCGACCAAGGCCGTATGAACCTGGATGACGAAACGCTGGATTGGCTTGCTGCAACGGAGCTGAGGATCTGATGACATACGCAAGAAGAAGAAGTATCACACACACATACACACTCACTCGATCACTCAATCGCTCGCTCGCTCGCTCGCTCGCTCGCTCGCTCGTTCGTTCGCTCGTTCGTTCGCTCGTTCAATCACTCACTCACACTCTCTCTCTTTGATTGTTCTATATTGTTTTGGGTAGCTGTTTGTTGCTGTCCTAGTAACACTTGTTGTGTGTGACTTTTTTCTTTCCCAACTCAACGGAAACAGGTAGCTGAAGTCCAAGGAGGTTACAGAGATGCCTCGCCAGTCCAAGCGTGGCAAACCAGTGATGGACCAGGCTGCCTGCAGATCAGCGAACCGGTGGAAGAGGTCAGCCTGGACTAGACTAACGCAGAGGTCTTTGATTCCAGCTGAGTTGTCAAACAAGAAGGTGTCTGTCTTTGCTCATTTATTAATTTTGAGGAGTAAATGCCAGTGTTTACACAATAAACATTGATTTTGTTTTTCTTTTGTTGAAACAGTTTGCCCTTCTTGTCGGTGATTCACATCTCCGATCCATCGTGGATGGATACAGCAGTTGTCGTTTGCTGTTCATGAGCAACTGCAGCAGGCAAGAGCACAGGTTCGTCCGAGCATCTTAAATGAAAATGATTAAAAGCTAAGATGACAGGGTTCCCATTTTCCGGCCTGCAAACGGTGCTCTCTGTTTTTATGCACAGGTCAGTCCTAGGACACCACCCCGCAAGTCTGTAGCAGCCACTTCAGCACCTGTTAGGAGTGTCTCTACACCAGTGGTTGTAACTCGTGAGTTGCAAGTACCGCTGATTGCCGAGGTAAGGAGTCACTGCTTTGTGACGAGACTCTGTTATCATATTAGTTTACTTGATCCTATAGTTTACTGAGACACTACACTGTCTCCCTGCATTCTATGAATGTTTTGACCTCGTTTGCTGTAAGTCACTCTGGATAAAGGGCTAAGGCCTACATTGTACATTTGTAATTAGGGGGATCTTGACATGTTTAGAGAACCACTGATATACGTACAAGTGTTGGTTGGTTTGTTTGTTACCCTCTCATTCAGAGTTACAGACCTGTTAGGGGTACATTTGGTTCCATTAGTAAAGTGTTGATATTGCTGATGTATTAAAAACCCTTCTCGATTATTTGATTCATTGAAAAAGGAATCAAACTTAATCAATATTTAACCCAGTACTTTCATGTTTGCTTTTGTGTATATAAATGTATATATCCTTTTACCCCTTGCTAGCTTCAACCCCTGTGGACTACGCTACCTGCAGACCACTGCAGAGTAGTTCCTGGTGAAGTATCACACAACTACATAGAGGATCCCACAGATGTCCCTGGCCAGCACCTGCCCCGTAAGCAGTGGACAACCCTCAACCGCCTGATGACAGGCGTGGGGACGCTTCGGTGAAGCAATGCGACGGTGGGGCCTCTCGGACAGTGCCCACTGTGAATGTGGAGAGCCCCTACAGACTGTGGAACACATCATGACCAGCTGCCCGAAACACCGCCCGCCACATGGCGACCAAGGCCGTATGAACCTGGATGACGAAACGCTGGATTGGCTTGCTGCAACGGAGCTGAGGATCTGATGACATACGCAAGAAGAAGAAGTATCACACACACATACACACTCACTCGATCACTCAATCGCTCGCTCGCTCGCTCGCTCGCTCGCTCGCTCGCTCGTTCGTTCGCTCGTTCGTTCGCTCGTTCAATCACTCACTCACACTCTCTCTCTTTGATTGTTCTATATTGTTTTGGGTAGCTGTTTGTTGCTGTCCTAGTAACACTTGTTGTGTGTGACTTTTTTCTTTCCCAACTCAACGGAAACAGGTAGCTGAAGTCCAAGGAGGTTACAGAGATGCCTCGCCAGTCCAAGCGTGGCAAACCAGTGATGGACCAGGCTGCCTGCAGATCAGCGAACCGGTGGAAGAGGTCAGCCTGGACTAGACTAACGCAGAGGTCTTTGATTCCAGCTGAGTTGTCAAACAAGAAGGTGTCTGTCTTTGCTCATTTATTAATTTTGAGGAGTAAATGCCAGTGTTTACACAATAAACATTGATTTTGTTTTTCTTTTGTTGAAACAGTTTGCCCTTCTTGTCGGTGATTCACATCTCCGATCCATCGTGGATGGATACAGCAGTTGTCGTTTGCTGTTCATGAGCAACTGCAGCAGGCAAGAGCACAGGTTCGTCCGAGCATCTTAAATGAAAATGATTAAAAGCTAAGATGACAGGGTTCCCATTTTCCGGCCTGCAAACGGTGCTCTCTGTTTTTATGCACAGGTCAGTCCTAGGACACCACCCCGCAAGTCTGTAGCAGCCACTTCAGCACCTGTTAGGAGTGTCTCTACACCAGTGGTTGTAACTCGTGAGTTGCAAGTACCGCTGATTGCCGAGGTAAGGAGTCACTGCTTTGTGACGAGACTCTGTTATCATATTAGTTTACTTGATCCTATAGTTTACTGAGACACTACACTGTCTCCCTGCATTCTATGAATGTTTTGACCTCGTTTGCTGTAAGTCACTCTGGATAAAGGGCTAAGGCCTACATTGTACATTTGTAATTAGGGGGATCTTGACATGTTTAGAGAACCACTGATATACGTACAAGTGTTGGTTGGTTTGTTTGTTACCCTCTCATTCAGAGTTACAGACCTGTTAGGGGTACATTTGGTTCCATTAGTAAAGTGTTGATATTGCTGATGTATTAAAAACCCTTCTCGATTATTTGATTCATTGAAAAAGGAATCAAACTTAATCAATATTTAACCCAGTACTTTCATGTTTGCTTTTGTGTATATAAATGTATATATCCTTTTACCCCTTGCTAGCTTCAACCCCTGTGGACTACGCTACCTGCAGACCGTTGCAGAGTAGTTCCTGGTGAAGTATCACACAACTACATAGAGGATCCCACAGATGTCCCTGGCCAGCACCTGCCCCGTAAGCAGTGGACAACCCTCAACCGCCTGATGACAGGCGTGGGGACGCTTCGGTGAAGCAATGCGACGGTGGGGCCTCTCGGACAGTGCCCACTGTGAATGTGGAGAGCCCCTACAGACTGTGGAACACATCATGACCAGCTGCCCGAAACACCGCCCGCCACATGGCGACCAAGGCCGTATGAACCTGGATGACGAAACGCTGGATTGGCTTGCTGCAACGGAGCTGAGGATCTGATGACATACGCAAGAAGAAGAAGTATCACACACACATACACACTCACTCGATCACTCAATCGCTCGCTCGCTCGCTCGCTCGCTCGCTCGCTCGCTCGTTCGTTCGCTCGTTCGTTCGCTCGTTCAATCACTCACTCACACTCTCTCTCTTTGATTGTTCTATATTGTTTTGGGTAGCTGTTTGTTGCTGTCCTAGTAACACTTGTTGTGTGTGACTTTTTTCTTTCCCAACTCAACGGAAACAGGTAGCTGAAGTCCAAGGAGGTTACAGAGATGCCTCGCCAGTCCAAGCGTGGCAAACCAGTGATGGACCAGGCTGCCTGCAGATCAGCGAACCGGTGGAAGAGGTCAGCCTGGACTAGACTAACGCAGAGGTCTTTGATTCCAGCTGAGTTGTCAAACAAGAAGGTGTCTGTCTTTGCTCATTTATTAATTTTGAGGAGTAAATGCCAGTGTTTACACAATAAACATTGATTTTGTTTTTATTTTGTTGAAACAGTTTGCCCTTCTTGTCGGTGATTCACATCTCCGATCCATCGTGGATGGATACAGCAGTTGTCGTTTGCTGTTCATGAGCAACTGCAGCAGGCAAGAGCACAGGTTCGTCCGAGCATCTTAAATGAAAATGATTAAAAGCTAAGATGACAGGGTTCCCATTTTCCGGCCTGCAAACGGTGCTCTCTGTTTTTATGCACAGGTCAGTCCTAGGACACCACCCCGCAAGTCTGTAGCAGCCACTTCAGCACCTGTTAGGAGTGTCTCTACACCAGTGGTTGTAACTCGTGAGTTGCAAGTACCGCTGATTGCCGAGGTAAGGAGTCACTGCTTTGTGACGAGACTCTGTTATCATATTAGTTTACTTGATCCTATAGTTTACTGAGACACTACACTGTCTCCCTGCATTCTATGAATGTTTTGACCTCGTTTGCTGTAAGTCACTCTGGATAAAGGGCTAAGGCCTACATTGTACATTTGTAATTAGGGGGATCTTGACATGTTTAGAGAACCACTGATATACGTACAAGTGTTGGTTGGTTTGTTTGTTACCCTCTCATTCAGAGTTACAGACCTGTTAGGGGTACATTTGGTTCCATTAGTAAAGTGTTGATATTGCTGATGTATTAAAAACCCTTCTCGATTATTTGATTCATTGAAAAAGGAATCAAACTTAATCAATATTTAACCCAGTACTTTCATGTTTGCTTTTGTGTATATAAATGTATATATCCTTTTACCCCTTGCTAGCTTCAACCCCTGTGGACTACGCTACCTGCAGACCGCTGCAGAGTAGTTCCTGGTGAAGTATCACACAACTACATAGAGGATCCCACAGATGTCCCTGGCCAGCACCTGCCCCGTAAGCAGTGGACAACCCTCAACCGCCTGATGACAGGCGTGGGGACGCTTCGGTGAAGCAATGCGACGGTGGGGCCTCTCGGACAGTGCCCACTGTGAATGTGGAGAGCCCCTACAGACTGTGGAACACATCATGACCAGCTGCCCGAAACACCGCCCGCCACATGGCGACCAAGGCCGTATGAACCTGGATGACGAAACGCTGGATTGGCTTGCTGCAACGGAGCTGAGGATCTGATGACATACGCAAGAAGAAGAAGTATCACACACACATACACACTCACTCGATCACTCAATCGCTCGCTCGCTCGCTCGCTCGCTCGCTCGCTCGCTCGTTCGTTCGCTCGTTCGTTCGCTCGTTCAATCACTCACTCACACTCTCTCTCTTTGATTGTTCTATATTGTTTTGGGTAGCTGTTTGTTGCTGTCCTAGTAACACTTGTTGTGTGTGACTTTTTTCTTTCCCAACTCAACGGAAACAGGTAGCTGAAGTCCAAGGAGGTTACAGAGATGCCTCGCCAGTCCAAGCGTGGCAAACCAGTGATGGACCAGGCTGCCTGCAGATCAGCGAACCGGTGGAAGAGGTCAGCCTGGACTAGACTAACGCAGAGGTCTTTGATTCCAGCTGAGTTGTCAAACAAGAAGGTGTCTGTCTTTGCTCATTTATTAATTTTGAGGAGTAAATGCCAGTGTTTACACAATAAACATTGATTTTGTTTTTATTTTGTTGAAACAGTTTGCCCTTCTTGTCGGTGATTCACATCTCCGATCCATCGTGGATGGATACAGCAGTTGTCGTTTGCTGTTCATGAGCAACTGCAGCAGGCAAGAGCACAGGTTCGTCCGAGCATCTTAAATGAAAATGATTAAAAGCTAAGATGACAGGGTTCCCATTTTCCGGCCTGCAAACGGTGCTCTCTGTTTTTATGCACAGGTCAGTCCTAGGACACCACCCCGCAAGTCTGTAGCAGCCACTTCAGCACCTGTTAGGAGTGTCTCTACACCAGTGGTTGTAACTCGTGAGTTGCAAGTACCGCTGATTGCCGAGGTAAGGAGTCACTGCTTTGTGACGAGACTCTGTTATCATATTAGTTTACTTGATCCTATAGTTTACTGAGACACTACACTGTCTCCCTGCATTCTATGAATGTTTTGACCTCGTTTGCTGTAAGTCACTCTGGATAAAGGGCTAAGGCCTACATTGTACATTTGTAATTAGGGGGATCTTGACATGTTTAGAGAACCACTGATATACGTACAAGTGTTGGTTGGTTTGTTTGTTACCCTCTCATTCAGAGTTACAGACCTGTTAGGGGTACATTTGGTTCCATTAGTAAAGTGTTGATATTGCTGATGTATTAAAAACCCTTCTCGATTATTTGATTCATTGAAAAAGGAATCAAACTTAATCAATATTTAACCCAGTACTTTCATGTTTGCTTTTGTGTATATAAATGTATATATCCTTTTACCCCTTGCTAGCTTCAACCCCTGTGGACTACGCTACCTGCAGACCGCTGCAGAGTAGTTCCTGGTGAAGTATCACACAACTACATAGAGGATCCCACAGATGTCCCTGGCCAGCACCTGCCCCGTAAGCAGTGGACAACCCTCAACCGCCTGATGACAGGCGTGGGGACGCTTCGGTGAAGCAATGCGACGGTGGGGCCTCTCGGACAGTGCCCACTGTGAATGTGGAGAGCCCCTACAGACTGTGGAACACATCATGACCAGCTGCCCGAGACACCGCCCGCCACATGGCGACCAAGGCCGTATGAACCTGGATGACGAAACGCTGGATTGGCTTGCTGCAACGGAGCTGAGGATCTGATGACATACGCAAGAAGAAGAAGTATCACACACACATACACACTCACTCGATCACTCAATCGCTCGCTCGTTCGTTCGCTCGTTCGTTCGCTCGTTCAATCACTCACTCACACTCTCTCTCTTTGATTGTTCTATATTGTTTTGGGTAGCTGTTTGTTGCTGTCCTAGTAACACTTGTTGTGTGTGACTTTTTTCTTTCCCAACTCAACGGAAACAGGTAGCTGAAGTCCAAGGAGGTTACAGAGATGCCTCGCCAGTCCAAGCGTGGCAAACCAGTGATGGACCAGGCTGCCTGCAGATCAGCGAACCGGTGGAAGAGGTCAGCCTGGACTAGACTAACGCAGAGGTCTTTGATTCCAGCTGAGTTGTCAAACAAGAAGGTGTCTGTCTTTGCTCATTTATTAATTTTGAGGAGTAAATGCCAGTGTTTACACAATAAACATTGATTTTGTTTTTCTTTTGTTGAAACAGTTTGCCCTTCTTGTCGGTGATTCACATCTCCGATCCATCGTGGATGGATACAGCAGTTGTCGTTTGCTGTTCATGAGCAACTGCAGCAGGCAAGAGCACAGGTTCGTCCGAGCATCTTAAATGAAAATGATTAAAAGCTAAGATGACAGGGTTCCCATTTTCCGGCCTGCAAACGGTGCTCTCTGTTTTTATGCACAGGTCAGTCCTAGGACACCACCCCGCAAGTCTGTAGCAGCCACTTCAGCACCTGTTAGGAGTGTCTCTACACCAGTGGTTGTAACTCGTGAGTTGCAAGTACCGCTGATTGCCGAGGTAAGGAGTCACTGCTTTGTGACGAGACTCTGTTATCATATTAGTTTACTTGATCCTATAGTTTACTGAGACACTACACTGTCTCCCTGCATTCTATGAATGTTTTGACCTCGTTTGCTGTAAGTCACTCTGGATAAAGGGCTAAGGCCTACATTGTACATTTGTAATTAGGGGGATCTTGACATGTTTAGAGAACCACTGATATACGTACAAGTGTTGGTTGGTTTGTTTGTTACCCTCTCATTCAGAGTTACAGACCTGTTAGGGGTACATTTGGTTCCATTAGTAAAGTGTTGATATTGCTGATGTATTAAAAACCCTTCTCGATTATTTGATTCATTGAAAAAGGAATCAAACTTAATCAATATTTAACCCAGTACTTTCATGTTTGCTTTTGTGTATATAAATGTATATATCCTTTTACCCCTTGCTAGCTTCAACCCCTGTGGACTACGCTACCTGCAGACCGCTGCAGAGTAGTTCCTGGTGAAGTATCACACAACTACATAGAGGATCCCACAGATGTCCCTGGCCAGCACCTGCCCCGTAAGCAGTGGACAACCCTCAACCGCCTGATGACAGGCGTGGGGACGCTTCGGTGAAGCAATGCGACGGTGGGGCCTCTCGGACAGTGCCCACTGTGAATGTGGAGAGCCCCTACAGACTGTGGAACACATCATGACCAGCTGCCCGAAACACCGCCCGCCACATGGCGACCAAGGCCGTATGAACCTGGATGACGAAACGCTGGATTGGCTTGCTGCAACGGAGCTGAGGATCTGATGACATACGCAAGAAGAAGAAGTATCACACACACATACACACTCACTCGATCACTCAATCGCTCGCTCGTTCGTTCGCTCGTTCGTTCGCTCGTTCAATCACTCACTCACACTCTCTCTCTTTGATTGTTCTATATTGTTTTGGGTAGCTGTTTGTTGCTGTCCTAGTAACACTTGTTGTGTGTGACTTTTTTCTTTCCCAACTCAACGGAAACAGGTAGCTGAAGTCCAAGGAGGTTACAGAGATGCCTCGCCAGTCCAAGCGTGGCAAACCAGTGATGGACCAGGCTGCCTGCAGATCAGCGAACCGGTGGAAGAGGTCAGCCTGGACTAGACTAACGCAGAGGTCTTTGATTCCAGCTGAGTTGTCAAACAAGAAGGTGTCTGTCTTTGCTCATTTATTAATTTTGAGGAGTAAATGCCAGTGTTTACACAATAAACATTGATTTTGTTTTTCTTTTGTTGAAACAGTTTGCCCTTCTTGTCGGTGATTCACATCTCCGATCCATCGTGGATGGATACAGCAGTTGTCGTTTGCTGTTCATGAGCAACTGCAGCAGGCAAGAGCACAGGTTCGTCCGAGCATCTTAAATGAAAATGATTAAAAGCTAAGATGACAGGGTTCCCATTTTCCGGCCTGCAAACGGTGCTCTCTGTTTTTATGCACAGGTCAGTCCTAGGACACCACCCCGCAAGTCTGTAGCAGCCACTTCAGCACCTGTTAGGAGTGTCTCTACACCAGTGGTTGTAACTCGTGAGTTGCAAGTACCGCTGATTGCCGAGGTAAGGAGTCACTGCTTTGTGACGAGACTCTGTTATCATATTAGTTTACTTGATCCTATAGTTTACTGAGACACTACACTGTCTCCCTGCATTCTATGAATGTTTTGACCTCGTTTGCTGTAAGTCACTCTGGATAAAGGGCTAAGGCCTACATTGTACATTTGTAATTAGGGGGATCTTGACATGTTTAGAGAACCACTGATATACGTACAAGTGTTGGTTGGTTTGTTTGTTACCCTCTCATTCAGAGTTACAGACCTGTTAGGGGTACATTTGGTTCCATTAGTAAAGTGTTGATATTGCTGATGTATTAAAAACCCTTCTCGATTATTTGATTCATTGAAAAAGGAATCAAACTTAATCAATATTTAACCCAGTACTTTCATGTTTGCTTTTGTGTATATAAATGTATATATCCTTTTACCCCTTGCTAGCTTCAACCCCTGTGGACTACGCTACCTGCAGACCGCTGCAGAGTAGTTCCTGGTGAAGTATCACACAACTACATAGAGGATCCCACAGATGTCCCTGGCCAGCACCTGCCCCGTAAGCAGTGGACAACCCTCAACCGCCTGATGACAGGCGTGGGGACGCTTCGGTGAAGCAATGCGACGGTGGGGCCTCTCGGACAGTGCCCACTGTGAATGTGGAGAGCCCCTACAGACTGTGGAACACATCATGACCAGCTGCCCGAAACACCGCCCGCCACATGGCGACCAAGGCCGTATGAACCTGGATGACGAAACGCTGGATTGGCTTGCTGCAACGGAGCTGAGGATCTGATGACATACGCAAGAAGAAGAAGTATCACACACACATACACACTCACTCGATCACTCAATCGCTCGCTCGCTCGCTCGCTCGCTCGCTCGTTCGTTCGCTCGTTCGTTCGCTCGTTCAATCACTCACTCACACTCTCTCTCTTTGATTGTTCTATATTGTTTTGGGTAGCTGTTTGTTGCTGTCCTAGTAACACTTGTTGTGTGTGACTTTTTTCTTTCCCAACTCAACGGAAACAGGTAGCTGAAGTCCAAGGAGGTTACAGAGATGCCTCGCCAGTCCAAGCGTGGCAAACCAGTGATGGACCAGGCTGCCTGCAGATCAGCGAACCGGTGGAAGAGGTCAGCCTGGACTAGACTAACGCAGAGGTCTTTGATTCCAGCTGAGTTGTCAAACAAGAAGGTGTCTGTCTTTGCTCATTTATTAATTTTGAGGAGTAAATGCCAGTGTTTACACAATAAACATTGATTTTGTTTTTCTTTTGTTGAAACAGTTTGCCCTTCTTGTCGGTGATTCACATCTCCGATCCATCGTGGATGGATACAGCAGTTGTCGTTTGCTGTTCATGAGCAACTGCAGCAGGCAAGAGCACAGGTTCGTCCGAGCATCTTAAATGAAAATGATTAAAAGCTAAGATGACAGGGTTCCCATTTTCCGGCCTGCAAACGGTGCTCTCTGTTTTTATGCACAGGTCAGTCCTAGGACACCACCCCGCAAGTCTGTAGCAGCCACTTCAGCACCTGTTAGGAGTGTCTCTACACCAGTGGTTGTAACTCGTGAGTTGCAAGTACCGCTGATTGCCGAGGTAAGGAGTCACTGCTTTGTGACGAGACTCTGTTATCATATTAGTTTACTTGATCCTATAGTTTACTGAGACACTACACTGTCTCCCTGCATTCTATGAATGTTTTGACCTCGTTTGCTGTAAGTCACTCTGGATAAAGGGCTAAGGCCTACATTGTACATTTGTAATTAGGGGGATCTTGACATGTTTAGAGAACCACTGATATACGTACAAGTGTTGGTTGGTTTGTTTGTTACCCTCTCATTCAGAGTTACAGACCTGTTAGGGGTACATTTGGTTCCATTAGTAAAGTGTTGATATTGCTGATGTATTAAAAACCCTTCTCGATTATTTGATTCATTGAAAAAGGAATCAAACTTAATCAATATTTAACCCAGTACTTTCATGTTTGCTTTTGTGTATATAAATGTATATATCCTTTTACCCCTTGCTAGCTTCAACCCCTGTGGACTACGCTACCTGCAGACCGCTGCAGAGTAGTTCCTGGTGAAGTATCACACAACTACATAGAGGATCCCACAGATGTCCCTGGCCAGCACCTGCCCCGTAAGCAGTGGACAACCCTCAACCGCCTGATGACAGGCGTGGGGACGCTTCGGTGAAGCAATGCGACGGTGGGGCCTCTCGGACAGTGCCCACTGTGAATGTGGAGAGCCCCTACAGACTGTGGAACACATCATGACCAGCTGCCCGAAACACCGCCCGCCACATGGCGACCAAGGCCGTATGAACCTGGATGACGAAACGCTGGATTGGCTTGCTGCAACGGAGCTGAGGATCTGATGACATACGCAAGAAGAAGAAGTATCACACACACATACACACTCACTCGATCACTCAATCGCTCGCTCGCTCGCTCGCTCGCTCGCTCGCTCGTTCGTTCGCTCGTTCGTTCGCTCGTTCAATCACTCACTCACACTCTCTCTCTTTGATTGTTCTATATTGTTTTGGGTAGCTGTTTGTTGCTGTCCTAGTAACACTTGTTGTGTGTGACTTTTTTCTTTCCCAACTCAACGGAAACAGGTAGCTGAAGTCCAAGGAGGTTACAGAGATGCCTCGCCAGTCCAAGCGTGGCAAACCAGTGATGGACCAGGCTGCCTGCAGATCAGCGAACCGGTGGAAGAGGTCAGCCTGGACTAGACTAACGCAGAGGTCTTTGATTCCAGCTGAGTTGTCAAACAAGAAGGTGTCTGTCTTTGCTCATTTATTAATTTTGAGGAGTAAATGCCAGTGTTTACACAATAAACATTGATTTTGTTTTTCTTTTGTTGAAACAGTTTGCCCTTCTTGTCGGTGATTCACATCTCCGATCCATCGTGGATGGATACAGCAGTTGTCGTTTGCTGTTCATGAGCAACTGCAGCAGGCAAGAGCACAGGTTCGTCCGAGCATCTTAAATGAAAATGATTAAAAGCTAAGATGACAGGGTTCCCATTTTCCGGCCTGCAAACGGTGCTCTCTGTTTTTATGCACAGGTCAGTCCTAGGACACCACCCCGCAAGTCTGTAGCAGCCACTTCAGCACCTGTTAGGAGTGTCTCTACACCAGTGGTTGTAACTCGTGAGTTGCAAGTACCGCTGATTGCCGAGGTAAGGAGTCACTGCTTTGTGACGAGACTCTGTTATCATATTAGTTTACTTGATCCTATAGTTTACTGAGACACTACACTGTCTCCCTGCATTCTATGAATGTTTTGACCTCGTTTGCTGTAAGTCACTCTGGATAAAGGGCTAAGGCCTACATTGTACATTTGTAATTAGGGGGATCTTGACATGTTTAGAGAACCACTGATATACGTACAAGTGTTGGTTGGTTTGTTTGTTACCCTCTCATTCAGAGTTACAGACCTGTTAGGGGTACATTTGGTTCCATTAGTAAAGTGTTGATATTGCTGATGTATTAAAAACCCTTCTCGATTATTTGATTCATTGAAAAAGGAATCAAACTTAATCAATATTTAACCCAGTACTTTCATGTTTGCTTTTGTGTATATAAATGTATATATCCTTTTACCCCTTGCTAGCTTCAACCCCTGTGGACTACGCTACCTGCAGACCGCTGCAGAGTAGTTCCTGGTGAAGTATCACACAACTACATAGAGGATCCCACAGATGTCCCTGGCCAGCACCTGCCCCGTAAGCAGTGGACAACCCTCAACCGCCTGATGACAGGCGTGGGGACGCTTCGGTGAAGCAATGCGACGGTGGGGCCTCTCGGACAGTGCCCACTGTGAATGTGGAGAGCCCCTACAGACTGTGGAACACATCATGACCAGCTGCCCGAAACACCGCCCGCCACATGGCGACCAAGGCCGTATGAACCTGGATGACGAAACGCTGGATTGGCTTGCTGCAACGGAGCTGAGGATCTGATGACATACGCAAGAAGAAGAAGTATCACACACACATACACACTCACTCGATCACTCAATCGCTCGCTCGCTCGCTCGCTCGCTCGCTCGCTCGTTCGCTCGTTCGTTCGCTCGTTCAATCACTCACTCACACTCTCTCTCTTTGATTGTTCTATATTGTTTTGGGTAGCTGTTTGTTGCTGTCCTAGTAACACTTGTTGTGTGTGACTTTTTTCTTTCCCAACTCAACGGAAACAGGTAGCTGAAGTCCAAGGAGGTTACAGAGATGCCTCGCCAGTCCAAGCGTGGCAAACCAGTGATGGACCAGGCTGCCTGCAGATCAGCGAACCGGTGGAAGAGGTCAGCCTGGACTAGACTAACGCAGAGGTCTTTGATTCCAGCTGAGTTGTCAAACAAGAAGGTGTCTGTCTTTGCTCATTTATTAATTTTGAGGAGTAAATGCCAGTGTTTACACAATAAACATTGATTTTGTTTTTCTTTTGTTGAAACAGTTTGCCCTTCTTGTCGGTGATTCACATCTCCGATCCATCGTGGATGGATACAGCAGTTGTCGTTTGCTGTTCATGAGCAACTGCAGCAGGCAAGAGCACAGGTTCGTCCGAGCATCTTAAATGAAAATGATTAAAAGCTAAGATGACAGGGTTCCCATTTTCCGGCCTGCAAACGGTGCTCTCTGTTTTTATGCACAGGTCAGTCCTAGGACACCACCCCGCAAGTCTGTAGCAGCCACTTCAGCACCTGTTAGGAGTGTCTCTACACCAGTGGTTGTAACTCGTGAGTTGCAAGTACCGCTGATTGCCGAGGTAAGGAGTCACTGCTTTGTGACGAGACTCTGTTATCATATTAGTTTACTTGATCCTATAGTTTACTGAGACACTACACTGTCTCCCTGCATTCTATGAATGTTTTGACCTCGTTTGCTGTAAGTCACTCTGGATAAAGGGCTAAGGCCTACATTGTACATTTGTAATTAGGGGGATCTTGACATGTTTAGAGAACCACTGATATACGTACAAGTGTTGGTTGGTTTGTTTGTTACCCTCTCATTCAGAGTTACAGACCTGTTAGGGGTACATTTGGTTCCATTAGTAAAGTGTTGATATTGCTGATGTATTAAAAACCCTTCTCGATTATTTGATTCATTGAAAAAGGAATCAAACTTAATCAATATTTAACCCAGTACTTTCATGTTTGCTTTTGTGTATATAAATGTATATATCCTTTTACCCCTTGCTAGCTTCAACCCCTGTGGACTACGCTACCTGCAGACCGCTGCAGAGTAGTTCCTGGTGAAGTATCACACAACTACATAGAGGATCCCACAGATGTCCCTGGCCAGCACCTGCCCCGTAAGCAGTGGACAACCCTCAACCGCCTGATGACAGGCGTGGGGACGCTTCGGTGAAGCAATGCGACGGTGGGGCCTCTCGGACAGTGCCCACTGTGAATGTGGAGAGCCCCTACAGACTGTGGAACACATCATGACCAGCTGCCCGAAACACCGCCCGCCACATGGCGACCAAGGCCGTATGAACCTGGATGACGAAACGCTGGATTGGCTTGCTGCAACGGAGCTGAGGATCTGATGACATACGCAAGAAGAAGAAGTATCACACACACATACACACTCACTCGATCACTCAATCGCTCGCTCGCTCGCTCGCTCGCTCGCTCGCTCGCTCGCTCGTTCGTTCGCTCGTTCGTTCGCTCGTTCAATCACTCACTCACACTCTCTCTCTTTGATTGTTCTATATTGTTTTGGGTAGCTGTTTGTTGCTGTCCTAGTAACACTTGTTGTGTGTGACTTTTTTCTTTCCCAACTCAACGGAAACAGGTAGCTGAAGTCCAAGGAGGTTACAGAGATGCCTCGCCAGTCCAAGCGTGGCAAACCAGTGATGGACCAGGCTGCCTGCAGATCAGCGAACCGGTGGAAGAGGTCAGCCTGGACTAGACTAACGCAGAGGTCTTTGATTCCAGCTGAGTTGTCAAACAAGAAGGTGTCTGTCTTTGCTCATTTATTAATTTTGAGGAGTAAATGCCAGTGTTTACACAATAAACATTGATTTTGTTTTTCTTTTGTTGAAACAGTTTGCCCTTCTTGTCGGTGATTCACATCTCCGATCCATCGTGGATGGATACAGCAGTTGTCGTTTGCTGTTCATGAGCAACTGCAGCAGGCAAGAGCACAGGTTCGTCCGAGCATCTTAAATGAAAATGATTAAAAGCTAAGATGACAGGGTTCCCATTTTCCGGCCTGCAAACGGTGCTCTCTGTTTTTATGCACAGGTCAGTCCTAGGACACCACCCCGCAAGTCTGTAGCAGCCACTTCAGCACCTGTTAGGAGTGTCTCTACACCAGTGGTTGTAACTCGTGAGTTGCAAGTACCGCTGATTGCCGAGGTAAGGAGTCACTGCTTTGTGACGAGACTCTGTTATCATATTAGTTTACTTGATCCTATAGTTTACTGAGACACTACACTGTCTCCCTGCATTCTATGAATGTTTTGACCTCGTTTGCTGTAAGTCACTCTGGATAAAGGGCTAAGGCCTACATTGTACATTTGTAATTAGGGGGATCTTGACATGTTTAGAGAACCACTGATATACGTACAAGTGTTGGTTGGTTTGTTTGTTACCCTCTCATTCAGAGTTACAGACCTGTTAGGGGTACATTTGGTTCCATTAGTAAAGTGTTGATATTGCTGATGTATTAAAAACCCTTCTCGATTATTTGATTCATTGAAAAAGGAATCAAACTTAATCAATATTTAACCCAGTACTTTCATGTTTGCTTTTGTGTATATAAATGTATATATCCTTTTACCCCTTGCTAGCTTCAACCCCTGTGGACTACGCTACCTGCAGACCGCTGCAGAGTAGTTCCTGGTGAAGTATCACACAACTACATAGAGGATCCCACAGATGTCCCTGGCCAGCACCTGCCCCGTAAGCAGTGGACAACCCTCAACCGCCTGATGACAGGCGTGGGGACGCTTCGGTGAAGCAATGCGACGGTGGGGCCTCTCGGACAGTGCCCACTGTGAATGTGGAGAGCCCCTACAGACTGTGGAACACATCATGACCAGCTGCCCGAAACACCGCCCGCCACATGGCGACCAAGGCCGTATGAACCTGGATGACGAAACGCTGGATTGGCTTGCTGCAACGGAGCTGAGGATCTGATGACATACGCAAGAAGAAGAAGTATCACACACACATACACACTCACTCGATCACTCAATCGCTCGCTCGCTCGCTCGCTCGCTCGCTCGCTCGCTCGCTCGCTCGTTCGTTCGCTCGTTCGTTCGCTCGTTCAATCACTCACTCACACTCTCTCTCTTTGATTGTTCTATATTGTTTTGGGTAGCTGTTTGTTGCTGTCCTAGTAACACTTGTTGTGTGTGACTTTTTTCTTTCCCAACTCAACGGAAACAGGTAGCTGAAGTCCAAGGAGGTTACAGAGATGCCTCGCCAGTCCAAGCGTGGCAAACCAGTGATGGACCAGGCTGCCTGCAGATCAGCGAACCGGTGGAAGAGGTCAGCCTGGACTAGACTAACGCAGAGGTCTTTGATTCCAGCTGAGTTGTCAAACAAGAAGGTGTCTGTCTTTGCTCATTTATTAATTTTGAGGAGTAAATGCCAGTGTTTACACAATAAACATTGATTTTGTTTTTATTTTGTTGAAACAGTTTGCCCTTCTTGTCGGTGATTCACATCTCCGATCCATCGTGGATGGATACAGCAGTTGTCGTTTGCTGTTCATGAGCAACTGCAGCAGGCAAGAGCACAGGTTCGTCCGAGCATCTTAAATGAAAATGATTAAAAGCTAAGATGACAGGGTTCCCATTTTCCGGCCTGCAAACGGTGCTCTCTGTTTTTATGCACAGGTCAGTCCTAGGACACCACCCCGCAAGTCTGTAGCAGCCACTTCAGCACCTGTTAGGAGTGTCTCTACACCAGTGGTTGTAACTCGTGAGTTGCAAGTACCGCTGATTGCCGAGGTAAGGAGTCACTGCTTTGTGACGAGACTCTGTTATCATATTAGTTTACTTGATCCTATAGTTTACTGAGACACTACACTGTCTCCCTGCATTCTATGAATGTTTTGACCTCGTTTGCTGTAAGTCACTCTGGATAAAGGGCTAAGGCCTACATTGTACATTTGTAATTAGGGGGATCTTGACATGTTTAGAGAACCACTGATATACGTACAAGTGTTGGTTGGTTTGTTTGTTACCCTCTCATTCAGAGTTACAGACCTGTTAGGGGTACATTTGGTTCCATTAGTAAAGTGTTGATATTGCTGATGTATTAAAAACCCTTCTCGATTATTTGATTCATTGAAAAAGGAATCAAACTTAATCAATATTTAACCCAGTACTTTCATGTTTGCTTTTGTGTATATAAATGTATATATCCTTTTACCCCTTGCTAGCTTCAACCCCTGTGGACTACGCTACCTGCAGACCGCTGCAGAGTAGTTCCTGGTGAAGTATCACACAACTACATAGAGGATCCCACAGATGTCCCTGGCCAGCACCTGCCCCGTAAGCAGTGGACAACCCTCAACCGCCTGATGACAGGCGTGGGGACGCTTCGGTGAAGCAATGCGACGGTGGGGCCTCTCGGACAGTGCCCACTGTGAATGTGGAGAGCCCCTACAGACTGTGGAACACATCATGACCAGCTGCCCGAAACACCGCCCGCCACATGGCGACCAAGGCCGTATGAACCTGGATGACGAAACGCTGGATTGGCTTGCTGCAACGGAGCTGAGGATCTGATGACATACGCAAGAAGAAGAAGTATCACACACACATACACACTCACTCGATCACTCAATCGCTCGCTCGCTCGTTCGTTCGCTCGTTCGTTCGCTCGTTCAATCACTCACTCACACTCTCTCTCTTTGATTGTTCTATATTGTTTTGGGTAGCTGTTTGTTGCTGTCCTAGTAACACTTGTTGTGTGTGACTTTTTTCTTTCCCAACTCAACGGAAACAGGTAGCTGAAGTCCAAGGAGGTTACAGAGATGCCTCGCCAGTCCAAGCGTGGCAAACCAGTGATGGACCAGGCTGCCTGCAGATCAGCGAACCGGTGGAAGAGGTCAGCCTGGACTAGACTAACGCAGAGGTCTTTGATTCCAGCTGAGTTGTCAAACAAGAAGGTGTCTGTCTTTGCTCATTTATTAATTTTGAGGAGTAAATGCCAGTGTTTACACAATAAACATTGATTTTGTTTTTCTTTTGTTGAAACAGTTTGCCCTTCTTGTCGGTGATTCACATCTCCGATCCATCGTGGATGGATACAGCAGTTGTCGTTTGCTGTTCATGAGCAACTGCAGCAGGCAAGAGCACAGGTTCGTCCGAGCATCTTAAATGAAAATGATTAAAAGCTAAGATGACAGGGTTCCCATTTTCCGGCCTGCAAACGGTGCTCTCTGTTTTTATGCACAGGTCAGTCCTAGGACACCACCCCGCAAGTCTGTAGCAGCCACTTCAGCACCTGTTAGGAGTGTCTCTACACCAGTGGTTGTAACTCGTGAGTTGCAAGTACCGCTGATTGCCGAGGTAAGGAGTCACTGCTTTGTGACGAGACTCTGTTATCATATTAGTTTACTTGATCCTATAGTTTACTGAGACACTACACTGTCTCCCTGCATTCTATGAATGTTTTGACCTCGTTTGCTGTAAGTCACTCTGGATAAAGGGCTAAGGCCTACATTGTACATTTGTAATTAGGGGGATCTTGACATGTTTAGAGAACCACTGATATACGTACAAGTGTTGGTTGGTTTGTTTGTTACCCTCTCATTCAGAGTTACAGACCTGTTAGGGGTACATTTGGTTCCATTAGTAAAGTGTTGATATTGCTGATGTATTAAAAACCCTTCTCGATTATTTGATTCATTGAAAAAGGAATCAAACTTAATCAATATTTAACCCAGTACTTTCATGTTTGCTTTTGTGTATATAAATGTATATATCCTTTTACCCCTTGCTAGCTTCAACCCCTGTGGACTACGCTACCTGCAGACCGCTGCAGAGTAGTTCCTGGTGAAGTATCACACAACTACATAGAGGATCCCACAGATGTCCCTGGCCAGCACCTGCCCCGTAAGCAGTGGACAACCCTCAACCGCCTGATGACAGGCGTGGGGACGCTTCGGTGAAGCAATGCGACGGTGGGGCCTCTCGGACAGTGCCCACTGTGAATGTGGAGAGCCCCTACAGACTGTGGAACACATCATGACCAGCTGCCCGAAACACCGCCCGCCACATGGCGACCAAGGCCGTATGAACCTGGATGACGAAACGCTGGATTGGCTTGCTGCAACGGAGCTGAGGATCTGATGACATACGCAAGAAGAAGAAGTATCACACACACATACACACTCACTCGATCACTCAATCGCTCGCTCGCTCGCTCGCTCGCTCGCTCGCTCGCTCGTTCGTTCGCTCGTTCGTTCGCTCGTTCAATCACTCACTCACACTCTCTCTCTTTGATTGTTCTATATTGTTTTGGGTAGCTGTTTGTTGCTGTCCTAGTAACACTTGTTGTGTGTGACTTTTTTCTTTCCCAACTAAACGGAAACAGGTAGCTGAAATCCAAGGAGGTTACAGAGATGCCTCGCCAGTCCAAGCGTGGCAAACCAGTGATGGACCAGGCTGCCTGCAGATCAGCGAACCGGTGGAAGAGGTCAGCCTGGACTAGACTAACGCAGAGGTCTTTGATTCCAGCTGAGTTGTCAAACAAGAAGGTGTCTGTCTTTGCTCATTTATTAATTTTGAGGAGTAAATGCCAGTGTTTACACAATAAACATTGATTTTGTTTTTATTTTGTTGAAACAGTTTGCCCTTCTTGTCGGTGATTCACATCTCCGATCCATCGTGGATGGATACAGCAGTTGTCGTTTGCTGTTCATGAGCAACTGCAGCAGGCAAGAGCACAGGTTCGTCCGAGCATCTTAAATGAAAATGATTAAAAGCTAAGATGACAGGGTTCCCATTTTCCGGCCTGCAAACGGTGCTCTCTGTTTTTATGCACAGGTCAGTCCTAGGACACCACCCCGCAAGTCTGTAGCAGCCACTTCAGCACCTGTTAGGAGTGTCTCTACACCAGTGGTTGTAACTCGTGAGTTGCAAGTACCGCTGATTGCCGAGGTAAGGAGTCACTGCTTTGTGACGAGACTCTGTTATCATATTAGTTTACTTGATCCTATAGTTTACTGAGACACTACACTGTCTCCCTGCATTCTATGAATGTTTTGACCTCGTTTGCTGTAAGTCACTCTGGATAAAGGGCTAAGGCCTACATTGTACATTTGTAATTAGGGGGATCTTGACATGTTTAGAGAACCACTGATATACGTACAAGTGTTGGTTGGTTTGTTTGTTACCCTCTCATTCAGAGTTACAGACCTGTTAGGGGTACATTTGGTTCCATTAGTAAAGTGTTGATATTGCTGATGTATTAAAAACCCTTCTCGATTATTTGATTCATTGAAAAAGGAATCAAACTTAATCAATATTTAACCCAGTACTTTCATGTTTGCTTTTGTGTATATAAATGTATATATCCTTTTACCCCTTGCTAGCTTCAACCCCTGTGGACTACGCTACCTGCAGACCGCTGCAGAGTAGTTCCTGGTGAAGTATCACACAACTACATAGAGGATCCCACAGATGTCCCTGGCCAGCACCTGCCCCGTAAGCAGTGGACAACCCTCAACCGCCTGATGACAGGCGTGGGGACGCTTCGGTGAAGCAATGCGACGGTGGGGCCTCTCGGACAGTGCCCACTGTGAATGTGGAGAGCCCCTACAGACTGTGGAACACATCATGACCAGCTGCCCGAAACACCGCCCGCCACATGGCGACCAAGGCCGTATGAACCTGGATGACGAAACGCTGGATTGGCTTGCTGCAACGGAGCTGAGGATCTGATGACATACGCAAGAAGAAGAAGTATCACACACACATACACACTCACTCGATCACTCAATCGCTCGCTCGCTCGCTCGCTCGCTCGCTCGCTCGCTCGTTCGTTCGCTCGTTCGTTCGCTCGTTCAATCACTCACTCACACTCTCTCTCTTTGATTGTTCTATATTGTTTTGGGTAGCTGTTTGTTGCTGTCCTAGTAACACTTGTTGTGTGTGACTTTTTTCTTTCCCAACTCAACGGAAACAGGTAGCTGAAGTCCAAGGAGGTTACAGAGATGCCTCGCCAGTCCAAGCGTGGCAAACCAGTGATGGACCAGGCTGCCTGCAGATCAGCGAACCGGTGGAAGAGGTCAGCCTGGACTAGACTAACGCAGAGGTCTTTGATTCCAGCTGAGTTGTCAAACAAGAAGGTGTCTGTCTTTGCTCATTTATTAATTTTGAGGAGTAAATGCCAGTGTTTACACAATAAACATTGATTTTGTTTTTCTTTTGTTGAAACAGTTTGCCCTTCTTGTCGGTGATTCACATCTCCGATCCATCGTGGATGGATACAGCAGTTGTCGTTTGCTGTTCATGAGCAACTGCAGCAGGCAAGAGCACAGGTTCGTCCGAGCATCTTAAATGAAAATGATTAAAAGCTAAGATGACAGGGTTCCCATTTTCCGGCCTGCAAACGGTGCTCTCTGTTTTTATGCACAGGTCAGTCCTAGGACACCACCCCGCAAGTCTGTAGCAGCCACTTCAGCACCTGTTAGGAGTGTCTCTACACCAGTGGTTGTAACTCGTGAGTTGCAAGTACCGCTGATTGCCGAGGTAAGGAGTCACTGCTTTGTGACGAGACTCTGTTATCATATTAGTTTACTTGATCCTATAGTTTACTGAGACACTACACTGTCTCCCTGCATTCTATGAATGTTTTGACCTCGTTTGCTGTAAGTCACTCTGGATAAAGGGCTAAGGCCTACATTGTACATTTGTAATTAGGGGGATCTTGACATGTTTAGAGAACCACTGATATACGTACAAGTGTTGGTTGGTTTGTTTGTTACCCTCTCATTCAGAGTTACAGACCTGTTAGGGGTACATTTGGTTCCATTAGTAAAGTGTTGATATTGCTGATGTATTAAAAACCCTTCTCGATTATTTGATTCATTGAAAAAGGAATCAAACTTAATCAATATTTAACCCAGTACTTTCATGTTTGCTTTTGTGTATATAAATGTATATATCCTTTTACCCCTTGCTAGCTTCAACCCCTGTGGACTACGCTACCTGCAGACCGCTGCAGAGTAGTTCCTGGTGAAGTATCACACAACTACATAGAGGATCCCACAGATGTCCCTGGCCAGCACCTGCCCCGTAAGCAGTGGACAACCCTCAACCGCCTGATGACAGGCGTGGGGACGCTTCGGTGAAGCAATGCGACGGTGGGGCCTCTCGGACAGTGCCCACTGTGAATGTGGAGAGCCCCTACAGACTGTGGAACACATCATGACCAGCTGCCCGAAACACCGCCCGCCACATGGCGACCAAGGCCGTATGAACCTGGATGACGAAACGCTGGATTGGCTTGCTGCAACGGAGCTGAGGATCTGATGACATACGCAAGAAGAAGAAGTATCACACACACATACACACTCACTCGATCACTCAATCGCTCGCTCGCTCGCTCGCTCGCTCGCTCGCTCGCTCGTTCGTTCGCTCGTTCGTTCGCTCGTTCAATCACTCACTCACACTCTCTCTCTTTGATTGTTCTATATTGTTTTGGGTAGCTGTTTGTTGCTGTCCTAGTAACACTTGTTGTGTGTGACTTTTTTCTTTCCCAACTCAACGGAAACAGGTAGCTGAAGTCCAAGGAGGTTACAGAGATGCCTCGCCAGTCCAAGCGTGGCAAACCAGTGATGGACCAGGCTGCCTGCAGATCAGCGAACCGGTGGAAGAGGTCAGCCTGGACTAGACTAACGCAGAGGTCTTTGATTCCAGCTGAGTTGTCAAACAAGAAGGTGTCTGTCTTTGCTCATTTATTAATTTTGAGGAGTAAATGCCAGTGTTTACACAATAAACATTGATTTTGTTTTTATTTTGTTGAAACAGTTTGCCCTTCTTGTCGGTGATTCACATCTCCGATCCATCGTGGATGGATACAGCAGTTGTCGTTTGCTGTTCATGAGCAACTGCAGCAGGCAAGAGCACAGGTTCGTCCGAGCATCTTAAATGAAAATGATTAAAAGCTAAGATGACAGGGTTCCCATTTTCCGGCCTGCAAACGGTGCTCTCTGTTTTTATGCACAGGTCAGTCCTAGGACACCACCCCGCAAGTCTGTAGCAGCCACTTCAGCACCTGTTAGGAGTGTCTCTACACCAGTGGTTGTAACTCGTGAGTTGCAAGTACCGCTGATTGCCGAGGTAAGGAGTCACTGCTTTGTGACGAGACTCTGTTATCATATTAGTTTACTTGATCCTATAGTTTACTGAGACACTACACTGTCTCCCTGCATTCTATGAATGTTTTGACCTCGTTTGCTGTAAGTCACTCTGGATAAAGGGCTAAGGCCTACATTGTACATTTGTAATTAGGGGGATCTTGACATGTTTAGAGAACCACTGATATACGTACAAGTGTTGGTTGGTTTGTTTGTTACCCTCTCATTCAGAGTTACAGACCTGTTAGGGGTACATTTGGTTCCATTAGTAAAGTGTTGATATTGCTGATGTATTAAAAACCCTTCTCGATTATTTGATTCATTGAAAAAGGAATCAAACTTAATCAATATTTAACCCAGTACTTTCATGTTTGCTTTTGTGTATATAAATGTATATATCCTTTTACCCCTTGCTAGCTTCAACCCCTGTGGACTACGCTACCTGCAGACCGCTGCAGAGTAGTTCCTGGTGAAGTATCACACAACTACATAGAGGATCCCACAGATGTCCCTGGCCAGCACCTGCCCCGTAAGCAGTGGACAACCCTCAACCGCCTGATGACAGGCGTGGGGACGCTTCGGTGAAGCAATGCGACGGTGGGGCCTCTCGGACAGTGCCCACTGTGAATGTGGAGAGCCCCTACAGACTGTGGAACACATCATGACCAGCTGCCCGAAACACCGCCCGCCACATGGCGACCAAGGCCGTATGAACCTGGATGACGAAACGCTGGATTGGCTTGCTGCAACGGAGCTGAGGATCTGATGACATACGCAAGAAGAAGAAGTATCACACACACATACACACTCACTCGATCACTCAATCGCTCGCTCGCTCGCTCGCTCGCTCGCTCGTTCGTTCGCTCGTTCGTTCGCTCGTTCAATCACTCACTCACACTCTCTCTCTTTGATTGTTCTATATTGTTTTGGGTAGCTGTTTGTTGCTGTCCTAGTAACACTTGTTGTGTGTGACTTTTTTCTTTCCCAACTCAACGGAAACAGGTAGCTGAAGTCCAAGGAGGTTACAGAGATGCCTCGCCAGTCCAAGCGTGGCAAACCAGTGATGGACCAGGCTGCCTGCAGATCAGCGAACCGGTGGAAGAGGTCAGCCTGGACTAGACTAACGCAGAGGTCTTTGATTCCAGCTGAGTTGTCAAACAAGAAGGTGTCTGTCTTTGCTCATTTATTAATTTTGAGGAGTAAATGCCAGTGTTTACACAATAAACATTGATTTTGTTTTTCTTTTGTTGAAACAGTTTGCCCTTCTTGTCGGTGATTCACATCTCCGATCCATCGTGGATGGATACAGCAGTTGTCGTTTGCTGTTCATGAGCAACTGCAGCAGGCAAGAGCACAGGTTCGTCCGAGCATCTTAAATGAAAATGATTAAAAGCTAAGATGACAGGGTTCCCATTTTCCGGCCTGCAAACGGTGCTCTCTGTTTTTATGCACAGGTCAGTCCTAGGACACCACCCCGCAAGTCTGTAGCAGCCACTTCAGCACCTGTTAGGAGTGTCTCTACACCAGTGGTTGTAACTCGTGAGTTGCAAGTACCGCTGATTGCCGAGGTAAGGAGTCACTGCTTTGTGACGAGACTCTGTTATCATATTAGTTTACTTGATCCTATAGTTTACTGAGACACTACACTGTCTCCCTGCATTCTATGAATGTTTTGACCTCGTTTGCTGTAAGTCACTCTGGATAAAGGGCTAAGGCCTACATTGTACATTTGTAATTAGGGGGATCTTGACATGTTTAGAGAACCACTGATATACGTACAAGTGTTGGTTGGTTTGTTTGTTACCCTCTCATTCAGAGTTACAGACCTGTTAGGGGTACATTTGGTTCCATTAGTAAAGTGTTGATATTGCTGATGTATTAAAAACCCTTCTCGATTATTTGATTCATTGAAAAAGGAATCAAACTTAATCAATATTTAACCCAGTACTTTCATGTTTGCTTTTGTGTATATAAATGTATATATCCTTTTACCCCTTGCTAGCTTCAACCCCTGTGGACTACGCTACCTGCAGACCGCTGCAGAGTAGTTCCTGGTGAAGTATCACACAACTACATAGAGGATCCCACAGATGTCCCTGGCCAGCACCTGCCCCGTAAGCAGTGGACAACCCTCAACCGCCTGATGACAGGCGTGGGGACGCTTCGGTGAAGCAATGCGACGGTGGGGCCTCTCGGACAGTGCCCACTGTGAATGTGGAGAGCCCCTACAGACTGTGGAACACATCATGACCAGCTGCCCGAAACACCGCCCGCCACATGGCGACCAAGGCCGTATGAACCTGGATGACGAAACGCTGGATTGGCTTGCTGCAACGGAGCTGAGGATCTGATGACATACGCAAGAAGAAGAAGTATCACACACACATACACACTCACTCGATCACTCAATCGCTCGCTCGCTCGCTCGCTCGCTCGCTCGCTCGCTCGTTCGTTCGCTCGTTCGTTCGCTCGTTCAATCACTCACTCACACTCTCTCTCTTTGATTGTTCTATATTGTTTTGGGTAGCTGTTTGTTGCTGTCCTAGTAACACTTGTTGTGTGTGACTTTTTTCTTTCCCAACTCAACGGAAACAGGTAGCTGAAGTCCAAGGAGGTTACAGAGATGCCTCGCCAGTCCAAGCGTGGCAAACCAGTGATGGACCAGGCTGCCTGCAGATCAGCGAACCGGTGGAAGAGGTCAGCCTGGACTAGACTAACGCAGAGGTCTTTGATTCCAGCTGAGTTGTCAAACAAGAAGGTGTCTGTCTTTGCTCATTTATTAATTTTGAGGAGTAAATGCCAGTGTTTACACAATAAACATTGATTTTGTTTTTCTTTTGTTGAAACAGTTTGCCCTTCTTGTCGGTGATTCACATCTCCGATCCATCGTGGATGGATACAGCAGTTGTCGTTTGCTGTTCATGAGCAACTGCAGCAGGCAAGAGCACAGGTTCGTCCGAGCATCTTAAATGAAAATGATTAAAAGCTAAGATGACAGGGTTCCCATTTTCCGGCCTGCAAACGGTGCTCTCTGTTTTTATGCACAGGTCAGTCCTAGGACACCACCCCGCAAGTCTGTAGCAGCCACTTCAGCACCTGTTAGGAGTGTCTCTACACCAGTGGTTGTAACTCGTGAGTTGCAAGTACCGCTGATTGCCGAGGTAAGGAGTCACTGCTTTGTGACGAGACTCTGTTATCATATTAGTTTACTTGATCCTATAGTTTACTGAGACACTACACTGTCTCCCTGCATTCTATGAATGTTTTGACCTCGTTTGCTGTAAGTCACTCTGGATAAAGGGCTAAGGCCTACATTGTACATTTGTAATTAGGGGGATCTTGACATGTTTAGAGAACCACTGATATACGTACAAGTGTTGGTTGGTTTGTTTGTTACCCTCTCATTCAGAGTTACAGACCTGTTAGGGGTACATTTGGTTCCATTAGTAAAGTGTTGATATTGCTGATGTATTAAAAACCCTTCTCGATTATTTGATTCATTGAAAAAGGAATCAAACTTAATCAATATTTAACCCAGTACTTTCATGTTTGCTTTTGTGTATATAAATGTATATATCCTTTTACCCCTTGCTAGCTTCAACCCCTGTGGACTACGCTACCTGCAGACCGCTGCAGAGTAGTTCCTGGTGAAGTATCACACAACTACATAGAGGATCCCACAGATGTCCCTGGCCAGCACCTGCCCCGTAAGCAGTGGACAACCCTCAACCGCCTGATGACAGGCGTGGGGACGCTTCGGTGAAGCAATGCGACGGTGGGGCCTCTCGGACAGTGCCCACTGTGAATGTGGAGAGCCCCTACAGACTGTGGAACACATCATGACCAGCTGCCCGAAACACCGCCCGCCACATGGCGACCAAGGCCGTATGAACCTGGATGACGAAACGCTGGATTGGCTTGCTGCAACGGAGCTGAGGATCTGATGACATACGCAAGAAGAAGAAGTATCACACACACATACACACTCACTCGATCACTCAATCGCTCGCTCGCTCGCTCGCTCGCTCGCTCGTTCGTTCGCTCGTTCGTTCGCTCGTTCAATCACTCACTCACACTCTCTCTCTTTGATTGTTCTATATTGTTTTGGGTAGCTGTTTGTTGCTGTCCTAGTAACACTTGTTGTGTGTGACTTTTTTCTTTCCCAACTCAACGGAAACAGGTAGCTGAAGTCCAAGGAGGTTACAGAGATGCCTCGCCAGTCCAAGCGTGGCAAACCAGTGATGGACCAGGCTGCCTGCAGATCAGCGAACCGGTGGAAGAGGTCAGCCTGGACTAGACTAACGCAGAGGTCTTTGATTCCAGCTGAGTTGTCAAACAAGAAGGTGTCTGTCTTTGCTCATTTATTAATTTTGAGGAGTAAATGCCAGTGTTTACACAATAAACATTGATTTTGTTTTTATTTTGTTGAAACAGTTTGCCCTTCTTGTCGGTGATTCACATCTCCGATCCATCGTGGATGGATACAGCAGTTGTCGTTTGCTGTTCATGAGCAACTGCAGCAGGCAAGAGCACAGGTTCGTCCGAGCATCTTAAATGAAAATGATTAAAAGCTAAGATGACAGGGTTCCCATTTTCCGGCCTGCAAACGGTGCTCTCTGTTTTTATGCACAGGTCAGTCCTAGGACACCACCCCGCAAGTCTGTAGCAGCCACTTCAGCACCTGTTAGGAGTGTCTCTACACCAGTGGTTGTAACTCGTGAGTTGCAAGTACCGCTGATTGCCGAGGTAAGGAGTCACTGCTTTGTGACGAGACTCTGTTATCATATTAGTTTACTTGATCCTATAGTTTACTGAGACACTACACTGTCTCCCTGCATTCTATGAATGTTTTGACCTCGTTTGCTGTAAGTCACTCTGGATAAAGGGCTAAGGCCTACATTGTACATTTGTAATTAGGGGGATCTTGACATGTTTAGAGAACCACTGATATACGTACAAGTGTTGGTTGGTTTGTTTGTTACCCTCTCATTCAGAGTTACAGACCTGTTAGGGGTACATTTGGTTCCATTAGTAAAGTGTTGATATTGCTGATGTATTAAAAACCCTTCTCGATTATTTGATTCATTGAAAAAGGAATCAAACTTAATCAATATTTAACCCAGTACTTTCATGTTTGCTTTTGTGTATATAAATGTATATATCCTTTTACCCCTTGCTAGCTTCAACCCCTGTGGACTACGCTACCTGCAGACCGCTGCAGAGTAGTTCCTGGTGAAGTATCACACAACTACATAGAGGATCCCACAGATGTCCCTGGCCAGCACCTGCCCCGTAAGCAGTGGACAACCCTCAACCGCCTGATGACAGGCGTGGGGACGCTTCGGTGAAGCAATGCGACGGTGGGGCCTCTCGGACAGTGCCCACTGTGAATGTGGAGAGCCCCTACAGACTGTGGAACACATCATGACCAGCTGCCCGAAACACCGCCCGCCACATGGCGACCAAGGCCGTATGAACCTGGATGACGAAACGCTGGATTGGCTTGCTGCAACGGAGCTGAGGATCTGATGACATACGCAAGAAGAAGAAGTATCACACACACATACACACTCACTCGATCACTCAATCGCTCGCTCGCTCGCTCGCTCGCTCGCTCGCTCGCTCGTTCGTTCGCTCGTTCGTTCGCTCGTTCAATCACTCACTCACACTCTCTCTCCTTGATTGTTCTATATTGTTTTGGGTAGCTGTTTGTTGCTGTCCTAGTAACACTTGTTGTGTGTGACTTTTTTCTTTCCCAACTCAACGGAAACAGGTAGCTGAAGTCCAAGGAGGTTACAGAGATGCCTCGCCAGTCCAAGCGTGGCAAACCAGTGATGGACCAGGCTGCCTGCAGATCAGCGAACCGGTGGAAGAGGTCAGCCTGGACTAGACTAACGCAGAGGTCTTTGATTCCAGCTGAGTTGTCAAAAAAGAAGGTGTCTGTCTTTGCTCATTTATTAATTTTGAGGAGTAAATGCCAGTGTTTACACAATAAACATTGATTTTGTTTTTCTTTTCTTGAAACAGTTTGCCCTTCTTGTCGGTGATTCACATCTCCGATCCATCGTGGATGGATACAGCAGTTGTCGTTTGCTGTTCATGAGCAACTGCAGCAGGCAAGAGCACAGGTTCGTCCGAGCATCTTAAATGAAAATGATTAAAAGCTAAGATGACAGGGTTCCCATTTTCCGGCCTGCAAACGGTGCTCTCTGTTTTTATGCACAGGTCAGTCCTAGGACACCACCCCGCAAGTCTGTAGCAGCCACTTCAGCACCTGTTAGGAGTGTCTCTACACCAGTGGTTGTAACTCGTGAGTTGCAAGTACCGCTGATTGCCGAGGTAAGGAGTCACTGCTTTGTGACGAGACTCTGTTATCATATTAGTTTACTTGATCCTATAGTTTACTGAGACACTACACTGTCTCCCTGCATTCTATGAATGTTTTGACCTCGTTTGCTGTAAGTCACTCTGGATAAAGGGCTAAGGCCTACATTGTACATTTGTAATTAGGGGGATCTTGACATGTTTAGAGAACCACTGATATACGTACAAGTGTTGGTTGGTTTGTTTGTTACCCTCTCATTCAGAGTTACAGACCTGTTAGGGGTACATTTGGTTCCATTAGTAAAGTGTTGATATTGCTGATGTATTAAAAACCCTTCTCGATTATTTGATTCATTGAAAAAGGAATCAAACTTAATCAATATTTAACCCAGTACTTTCATGTTTGCTTTTGTGTATATAAATGTATATATCCTTTTACCCCTTGCTAGCTTCAACCCCTGTGGACTACGCTACCTGCAGACCGCTGCAGAGTAGTTCCTGGTGAAGTATCACACAACTACATAGAGGATCCCACAGATGTCCCTGGCCAGCACCTGCCCCGTAAGCAGTGGACAACCCTCAACCGCCTGATGACAGGCGTGGGGACGCTTCGGTGAAGCAATGCGACGGTGGGGCCTCTCGGACAGTGCCCACTGTGAATGTGGAGAGCCCCTACAGACTGTGGAACACATCATGACCAGCTGCCCGAAACACCGCCCGCCACATGGCGACCAAGGCCGTATGAACCTGGATGACGAAACGCTGGATTGGCTTGCTGCAACGGAGCTGAGGATCTGATGACATACGCAAGAAGAAGAAGTATCACACACACATACACACTCACTCGATCACTCGCTCGCTCGCTCGCTCGCTCGCTCGTTCGTTCGCTCGTTCGTTCGCTCGTTCAATCACTCACTCACACTCTCTCTCTTTGATTGTTCTATATTGTTTTGGGTAGCTGTTTGTTGCTGTCCTAGTAACACTTGTTGTGTGTGACTTTTTTCTTTCCCAACTCAACGGAAACAGGTAGCTGAAGTCCAAGGAGGTTACAGAGATGCCTCGCCAGTCCAAGCGTGGCAAACCAGTGATGGACCAGGCTGCCTGCAGATCAGCGAACCGGTGGAAGAGGTCAGCCTGGACTAGACTAACGCAGAGGTCTTTGATTCCAGCTGAGTTGTCAAACAAGAAGGTGTCTGTCTTTACTCATTTATTAATTTTGAGGAGTAAATGCCAGTGTTTACACAATAAACATTGATTTTGTTTTTCTTTTGTTGAAACAGTTTGCCCTTCTTGTCGGTGATTCACATCTCCGATCCATCGTGGATGGATACAGCAGTTGTCGTTTGCTGTTCATGAGCAACTGCAGCAGGCAAGAGCACAGGTTCGTCCGAGCATCTTAAATGAAAATGATTAAAAGCTAAGATGACAGGGTTCCCATTTTCCGGCCTGCAAACGGTGCTCTCTGTTTTTATGCACAGGTCAGTCCTAGGACACCACCCCGCAAGTCTGTAGCAGCCACTTCAGCACCTGTTAGGAGTGTCTCTACACCAGTGGTTGTAACTCGTGAGTTGCAAGTACCGCTGATTGCCGAGGTAAGGAGTCACTGCTTTGTGACGAGACTCTGTTATCATATTAGTTTACTTGATCCTATAGTTTACTGAGACACTACACTGTCTCCCTGCATTCTATGAATGTTTTGACCTCGTTTGCTGTAAGTCACTCTGGATAAAGGGCTAAGGCCTACATTGTACATTTGTAATTAGGGGGATCTTGACATGTTTAGAGAACCACTGATATACGTACAAGTGTTGGTTGGTTTGTTTGTTACCCTCTCATTCAGAGTTACAGACCTGTTAGGGGTACATTTGGTTCCATTAGTAAAGTGTTGATATTGCTGATGTATTAAAAACCCTTCTCGATTATTTGATTCATTGAAAAAGGAATCAAACTTAATCAATATTTAACCCAGTACTTTCATGTTTGCTTTTGTGTATATAAATGTATATATCCTTTTACCCCTTGCTAGCTTCAACCCCTGTGGACTACGCTACCTGCAGACCGCTGCAGAGTAGTTCCTGGTGAAGTATCACACAACTACATAGAGGATCCCACAGATGTCCCTGGCCAGCACCTGCCCCGTAAGCAGTGGACAACCCTCAACCGCCTGATGACAGGCGTGGGACGCTTCGGTGAAGCAATGCGACGGTGGGGCCTCTCGGACAGTGCCCACTGTGAATGTGGAGAGCCCCTACAGACTGTGGAACACATCATGACCAGCTGCCCGAAACACCGCCCGCCACATGGCGACCAAGGCCGTATGAACCTGGATGACGAAACGCTGGATTGGCTTGCTGCAACGGAGCTGAGGATCTGATGACATACGCAAGAAGAAGAAGTATCACACACACATACACACTCACTCGATCACTCAATCGCTCGCTCGCTCGCTCGCTCGCTCGCTCGCTCGCTCGTTCGTTCGCTCGTTCGTTCGCTCGTTCAATCACTCACTCACACTCTCTCTCTTTGATTGTTCTATATTGTTTTGGGTAGCTGTTTGTTGCTGTCCTAGTAACACTTGTTGTGTGTGACTTTTTTCTTTCCCAACTCAACGGAAACAGGTAGCTGAAGTCCAAGGAGGTTACAGAGATGCCTCGCCAGTCCAAGCGTGGCAAACCAGTGATGGACCAGGCTGCCTGCAGATCAGCGAACCGGTGGAAGAGGTCAGCCTGGACTAGACTAACGCAGAGGTCTTTGATTCCAGCTGAGTTGTCAAACAAGAAGGTGTCTGTCTTTGCTCATTTATTAATTTTGAGGAGTAAATGCCAGTGTTTACACAATAAACATTGATTTTGTTTTTCTTTTGTTGAAACAGTTTGCCCTTCTTGTCGGTGATTCACATCTCCGATCCATCGTGGATGGATACAGCAGTTGTCGTTTGCTGTTCATGAGCAACTGCAGCAGGCAAGAGCACAGGTTCGTCCGAGCATCTTAAATGAAAATGATTAAAAGCTAAGATGACAGGGTTCCCATTTTCCGGCCTGCAAACGGTGCTCTCTGTTTTTATGCACAGGTCAGTCCTAGGACACCACCCCGCAAGTCTGTAGCAGCCACTTCAGCACCTGTTAGGAGTGTCTCTACACCAGTGGTTGTAACTCGTGAGTTGCAAGTACCGCTGATTGCCGAGGTAAGGAGTCACTGCTTTGTGACGAGACTCTGTTATCATATTAGTTTACTTGATCCTATAGTTTACTGAGACACTACACTGTCTCCCTGCATTCTATGAATGTTTTGACCTCGTTTGCTGTAAGTCACTCTGGATAAAGGGCTAAGGCCTACATTGTACATTTGTAATTAGGGGGATCTTGACATGTTTAGAGAACCACTGATATACGTACAAGTGTTGGTTGGTTTGTTTGTTACCCTCTCATTCAGAGTTACAGACCTGTTAGGGGTACATTTGGTTCCATTAGTAAAGTGTTGATATTGCTGATGTATTAAAAACCCTTCTCGATTATTTGATTCATTGAAAAAGGAATCAAACTTAATCAATATTTAACCCAGTACTTTCATGTTTGCTTTTGTGTATATAAATGTATATATCCTTTTACCCCTTGCTAGCTTCAACCCCTGTGGACTACGCTACCTGCAGACCGCTGCAGAGTAGTTCCTGGTGAAGTATCACACAACTACATAGAGGATCCCACAGATGTCCCTGGCCAGCACCTGCCCCGTAAGCAGTGGACAACCCTCAACCGCCTGATGACAGGCGTGGGGACGCTTCGGTGAAGCAATGCGACGGTGGGGCCTCTCGGACAGTGCCCACTGTGAATGTGGAGAGCCCCTACAGACTGTGGAACACATCATGACCAGCTGCCCGAAACACCGCCCGCCACATGGCGACCAAGGCCGTATGAACCTGGATGACGAAACGCTGGATTGGCTTGCTGCAACGGAGCTGAGGATCTGATGACATACGCAAGAAGAAGAAGTATCACACACACATACACACTCACTCGATCACTCAATCGCTCGCTCGCTCGCTCGCTCGCTCGCTCGCTCGTTCGTTCGCTCGTTCGTTCGCTCGTTCAATCACTCACTCACACTCTCTCTCTTTGATTGTTCTATATTGTTTTGGGTAGCTGTTTGTTGCTGTCCTAGTAACACTTGTTGTGTGTGACTTTTTTCTTTCCCAACTCAACGGAAACAGGTAGCTGAAGTCCAAGGAGGTTACAGAGATGCCTCGCCAGTCCAAGCGTGGCAAACCAGTGATGGACCAGGCTGCCTGCAGATCAGCGAACCGGTGGAAGAGGTCAGCCTGGACTAGACTAACGCAGAGGTCTTTGATTCCAGCTGAGTTGTCAAACAAGAAGGTGTCTGTCTTTGCTCATTTATTAATTTTGAGGAGTAAATGCCAGTGTTTACACAATAAACATTGATTTTGTTTTTCTTTTGTTGAAACAGTTTGCCCTTCTTGTCGGTGATTCACATCTCCGATCCATCGTGGATGGATACAGCAGTTGTCGTTTGCTGTTCATGAGCAACTGCAGCAGGCAAGAGCACAGGTTCGTCCGAGCATCTTAAATGAAAATGATTAAAAGCTAAGATGACAGGGTTCCCATTTTCCGGCCTGCAAACGGTGCTCTCTGTTTTTATGCACAGGTCAGTCCTAGGACACCACCCCGCAAGTCTGTAGCAGCCACTTCAGCACCTGTTAGGAGTGTCTCTACACCAGTGGTTGTAACTCGTGAGTTGCAAGTACCGCTGATTGCCGAGGTAAGGAGTCACTGCTTTGTGACGAGACTCTGTTATCATATTAGTTTACTTGATCCTATAGTTTACTGAGACACTACACTGTCTCCCTGCATTCTATGAATGTTTTGACCTCGTTTGCTGTAAGTCACTCTGGATAAAGGGCTAAGGCCTACATTGTACATTTGTAATTAGGGGGATCTTGACATGTTTAGAGAACCACTGATATACGTACAAGTGTTGGTTGGTTTGTTTGTTACCCTCTCATTCAGAGTTACAGACCTGTTAGGGGTACATTTGGTTCCATTAGTAAAGTGTTGATATTGCTGATGTATTAAAAACCCTTCTCGATTATTTGATTCATTGAAAAAGGAATCAAACTTAATCAATATTTAACCCAGTACTTTCATGTTTGCTTTTGTGTATATAAATGTATATATCCTTTTACCCCTTGCTAGCTTCAACCCCTGTGGACTACGCTACCTGCAGACCGCTGCAGAGTAGTTCCTGGTGAAGTATCACACAACTACATAGAGGATCCCACAGATGTCCCTGGCCAGCACCTGCCCCGTAAGCAGTGGACAACCCTCAACCGCCTGATGACAGGCGTGGGGACGCTTCGGTGAAGCAATGCGACGGTGGGGCCTCTCGGACAGTGCCCACTGTGAATGTGGAGAGCCCCTACAGACTGTGGAACACATCATGACCAGCTGCCCGAAACACCGCCCGCCACATGGCGACCAAGGCCGTATGAACCTGGATGACGAAACGCTGGATTGGCTTGCTGCAACGGAGCTGAGGATCTGATGACATACGCAAGAAGAAGAAGTATCACACACACATACACACTCACTCGATCACTCAATCGCTCGCTCGCTCGCTCGCTCGCTCGTTCGTTCGCTCGTTCGTTCGCTCGTTCAATCACTCACTCACACTCTCTCTCTTTGATTGTTCTATATTGTTTTGGGTAGCTGTTTGTTGCTGTCCTAGTAACACTTGTTGTGTGTGACTTTTTTCTTTCCCAACTCAACGGAAACAGGTAGCTGAAGTCCAAGGAGGTTACAGAGATGCCTCGCCAGTCCAAGCGTGGCAAACCAGTGATGGACCAGGCTGCCTGCAGATCAGCGAACCGGTGGAAGAGGTCAGCCTGGACTAGACTAACGCAGAGGTCTTTGATTCCAGCTGAGTTGTCAAACAAGAAGGTGTCTGTCTTTGCTCATTTATTAATTTTGAGGAGTAAATGCCAGTGTTTACACAATAAACATTGATTTTGTTTTTCTTTTGTTGAAACAGTTTGCCCTTCTTGTCGGTGATTCACATCTCCGATCCATCGTGGATGGATACAGCAGTTGTCGTTTGCTGTTCATGAGCAACTGCAGCAGGCAAGAGCACAGGTTCGTCCGAGCATCTTAAATGAAAATGATTAAAAGCTAAGATGACAGGGTTCCCATTTTCTGGCCTGCAAACGGTGCTCTCTGTTTTTATGCACAGGTCAGTCCTAGGACACCACCCCGCAAGTCTGTAGCAGCCACTTCAGCACCTGTTAGGAGTGTCTCTACACCAGTGGTTGTAACTCGTGAGTTGCAAGTACCGCTGATTGCCGAGGTAAGGAGTCACTGCTTTGTGACGAGACTCTGTTTTCATATTAGTTTACTTGATCCTATAGTTTACTGAGACACTACACTGTCTCCCTGCATTCTATGAATGTTTTGACCTCGTTTGCTGTAAGTCACTCTGGATAAAGGGCTAAGGCCTACATTGTACATTTGTAATTAGGGGGATCTTGACATGTTTAGAGAACCACTGATATACGTACAAGTGTTGGTTGGTTTGTTTGTTACCCTCTCATTCAGAGTTACAGACCTGTTAGGGGTACATTTGGTTCCATTAGTAAAGTGTTGATATTGCTGATGTATTAAAAACCCTTCTCGATTATTTGATTCATTGAAAAAGGAATCAAACTTAATCAATATTTAACCCAGTACTTTCATGTTTGCTTTTGTGTATATAAATGTATATATCCTTTTACCCCTTGCTAGCTTCAACCCCTGTGGACTACGCTACCTGCAGACCGCTGCAGAGTAGTTCCTGGTGAAGTATCACACAACTACATAGAGGATCCCACAGATGTCCCTGGCCAGCACCTGCCCCGTAAGCAGTGGACAACCCTCAACCGCCTGATGACAGGCGTGGGGACGCTTCGGTGAAGCAATGCGACGGTGGGGCCTCTCGGACAGTGCCCACTGTGAATGTGGAGAGCCCCTACAGACTGTGGAACACATCATGACCAGCTGCCCGAAACACCGCCCGCCACATGGCGACCAAGGCCGTATGAACCTGGATGACGAAACGCTGGATTGGCTTGCTGCAACGGAGCTGAGGATCTGATGACATACGCAAGAAGAAGAAGTATCACACACACATACACACTCACTCGATCACTCAATCGCTCGCTCGCTCGCTCGCTCGCTCGCTCGTTCGTTCGCTCGTTCGTTCGCTCGTTCAATCACTCACTCACACTCTCTCTCTTTGATTGTTCTATATTGTTTTGGGTAGCTGTTTGTTGCTGTCCTAGTAACACTTGTTGTGTGTGACTTTTTTCTTTCCCAACTCAACGGAAACAGGTAGCTGAAGTCCAAGGAGGTTACAGAGATGCCTCGCCAGTCCAAGCGTGGCAAACCAGTGATGGACCAGGCTGCCTGCAGATCAGCGAACCGGTGGAAGAGGTCAGCCTGGACTAGACTAACGCAGAGGTCTTTGATTCCAGCTGAGTTGTCAAACAAGAAGGTGTCTGTCTTTGCTCATTTATTAATTTTGAGGAGTAAATGCCAGTGTTTACACAATAAACATTGATTTTGTTTTTCTTTTGTTGAAACAGTTTGCCCTTCTTGTCGGTGATTCACATCTCCGATCCATCGTGGATGGATACAGCAGTTGTTGTTTGCTGTTCATGAGCAACTGCAGCAGGCAAGAGCACAGGTTCGTCCGAGCATCTTAAATGAAAATGATTAAAAGCTAAGATGACAGGGTTCCCATTTTCCGGCCTGCAAACGGTGCTCTCTGTTTTTATGCACAGGTCAGTCCTAGGACACCACCCCGCAAGTCTGTAGCAGCCACTTCAGCACCTGTTAGGAGTGTCTCTACACCAGTGGTTGTAACTCGTGAGTTGCAAGTACCGCTGATTGCCGAGGTAAGGAGTCACTGCTTTGTGACGAGACTCTGTTATCATATTAGTTTACTTGATCCTATAGTTTACTGAGACACTACACTGTCTCCCTGCATTCTATGAATGTTTTGACCTCGTTTGCTGTAAGTCACTCTGGATAAAGGGCTAAGGCCTACATTGTACATTTGTAATTAGGGGGATCTTGACATGTTTAGAGAACCACTGATATACGTACAAGTGTTGGTTGGTTTGTTTGTTACCCTCTCATTCAGAGTTACAGACCTGTTAGGGGTACATTTGGTTCCATTAGTAAAGTGTTGATATTGCTGATGTATTAAAAACCCTTCTCGATTATTTGATTCATTGAAAAAGGAATCAAACTTAATCAATATTTAACCCAGTACTTTCATGTTTGCTTTTGTGTATATAAATGTATATATCCTTTTACCCCTTGCTAGCTTCAACCCCTGTGGACTACGCTACCTGCAGACCGCTGCAGAGTAGTTCCTGGTGAAGTATCACACAACTACATAGAGGATCCCACAGATGTCCCTGGCCAGCACCTGCCCCGTAAGCAGTGGACAACCCTCAACCGCCTGATGACAGGCGTGGGGACGCTTCGGTGAAGCAATGCGACGGTGGGGCCTCTCGGACAGTGCCCACTGTGAATGTGGAGAGCCCCTACAGACTGTGGAACACATCATGACCAGCTGCCCGAAACACCGCCCGCCACATGGCGACCAAGGCCGTATGAACCTGGATGACGAAACGCTGGATTGGCTTGCTGCAACGGAGCTGAGGATCTGATGACATACGCAAGAAGAAGAAGTATCACACACACATACACACTCACTCGATCACTCAATCGCTCGCTCGCTCGCTCGCTCGCTCGTTCGTTCGCTCGTTCGTTCGCTCGTTCAATCACTCACTCACACTCTCTCTCTTTGATTGTTCTATATTGTTTTGGGTAGCTGTTTGTTGCTGTCCTAGTAACACTTGTTGTGTGTGACTTTTTTCTTTCCCAACTCAACGGAAACAGGTAGCTGAAGTCCAAGGAGGTTACAGAGATGCCTCGCCAGTCCAAGCGTGGCAAACCAGTGATGGACCAGGCTGCCTGCAGATCAGCGAACCGGTGGAAGAGGTCAGCCTGGACTAGACTAACGCAGAGGTCTTTGATTCCAGCTGAGTTGTCAAACAAGAAGGTGTCTGTCTTTGCTCATTTATTAATTTTGAGGAGTAAATGCCAGTGTTTACACAATAAACATTGATTTTGTTTTTCTTTTGTTGAAACAGTTTGCCCTTCTTGTCGGTGATTCACATCTCCGATCCATCGTGGATGGATACAGCAGTTGTCGTTTGCTGTTCATGAGCAACTGCAGCAGGCAAGAGCACAGGTTCGTCCGAGCATCTTAAATGAAAATGATTAAAAGCTAAGATGACAGGGTTCCCATTTTCCGGCCTGCAAACGGTGCTCTCTGTTTTTATGCACAGGTCAGTCCTAGGACACCACCCCGCAAGTCTGTAGCAGCCACTTCAGCACCTGTTAGGAGTGTCTCTACACCAGTGGTTGTAACTCGTGAGTTGCAAGTACCGCTGATTGCCGAGGTAAGGAGTCACTGCTTTGTGACGAGACTCTGTTATCATATTAGTTTACTTGATCCTATAGTTTACTGAGACACTACACTGTCTCCCTGCATTCTATGAATGTTTTGACCTCGTTTGCTGTAAGTCACTCTGGATAAAGGGCTAAGGCCTACATTGTACATTTGTAATTAGGGGGATCTTGACATGTTTAGAGAACCACTGATATACGTACAAGTGTTGGTTGGTTTGTTTGTTACCCTCTCATTCAGAGTTACAGACCTGTTAGGGGTACATTTGGTTCCATTAGTAAAGTGTTGATATTGCTGATGTATTAAAAACCCTTCTCGATTATTTGATTCATTGAAAAAGGAATCAAACTTAATCAATATTTAACCCAGTACTTTCATGTTTGCTTTTGTGTATATAAATGTATATATCCTTTTACCCCTTGCTAGCTTCAACCCCTGTGGACTACGCTACCTGCAGACCGCTGCAGAGTAGTTCCTGGTGAAGTATCACACAACTACATAGAGGATCCCACAGATGTCCCTGGCCAGCACCTGCCCCGTAAGCAGTGGACAACCCTCAACCGCCTGATGACAGGCGTGGGGACGCTTCGGTGAAGCAATGCGACGGTGGGGCCTCTCGGACAGTGCCCACTGTGAATGTGGAGAGCCCCTACAGACTGTGGAACACATCATGACCAGCTGCCCGAAACACCGCCCGCCACATGGCGACCAAGGCCGTATGAACCTGGATGACGAAACGCTGGATTGGCTTGCTGCAACGGAGCTGAGGATCTGATGACATACGCAAGAAGAAGAAGTATCACACACACATACACACTCACTCGATCACTCAATCGCTCGCTCGCTCGCTCGCTCGCTCGCTCGCTCGTTCGTTCGCTCGTTCGTTCGCTCGTTCAATCACTCACTCACACTCTCTCTCTTTGATTGTTCTATATTGTTTTGGGTAGCTGTTTGTTGCTGTCCTAGTAACACTTGTTGTGTGTGACTTTTTTCTTTCCCAACTCAACGGAAACAGGTAGCTGAAGTCCAAGGAGGTTACAGAGATGCCTCGCCAGTCCAAGCGTGGCAAACCAGTGATGGACCAGGCTGCCTGCAGATCAGCGAACCGGTGGAAGAGGTCAGCCTGGACTAGACTAACGCAGAGGTCTTTGATTCCAGCTGAGTTGTCAAACAAGAAGGTGTCTGTCTTTGCTCATCTATTAATTTTGAGGAGTAAATGCCAGTGTTTACACAATAAACATTGATTTTGTTTTTCTTTTGTTGAAACAGTTTGCCCTTCTTGTCGGTGATTCACATCTCCGATCCATCGTGGATGGATACAGCAGTTGTCGTTTGCTGTTCATGAGCAACTGCAGCAGGCAAGAGCACAGGTTCGTCCGAGCATCTTAAATGAAAATGATTAAAAGCTAAGATGACAGGGTTCCCATTTTCTGGCCTGCAAACGGTGCTCTCTGTTTTTATGCACAGGTCAGTCCTAGGACACCACCCCGCAAGTCTGTAGCAGCCACTTCAGCACCTGTTAGGAGTGTCTCTACACCAGTGGTTGTAACTCGTGAGTTGCAAGTACCGCTGATTGCCGAGGTAAGGAGTCACTGCTTTGTGACGAGACTCTGTTTTCATATTAGTTTACTTGATCCTATAGTTTACTGAGACACTACACTGTCTCCCTGCATTCTATGAATGTTTTGACCTCGTTTGCTGTAAGTCACTCTGGATAAAGGGCTAAGGCCTACATTGTACATTTGTAATTAGGGGGATCTTGACATGTTTAGAGAACCACTGATATACGTACAAGTGTTGGTTGGTTTGTTTGTTACCCTCTCATTCAGAGTTACAGACCTGTTAGGGGTACATTTGGTTCCATTAGTAAAGTGTTGATATTGCTGATGTATTAAAAACCCTTCTCGATTATTTGATTCATTGAAAAAGGAATCAAACTTAATCAATATTTAACCCAGTACTTTCATGTTTGCTTTTGTGTATATAAATGTATATATCCTTTTACCCCTTGCTAGCTTCAACCCCTGTGGACTACGCTACCTGCAGACCGCTGCAGAGTAGTTCCTGGTGAAGTATCACACAACTACATAGAGGATCCCACAGATGTCCCTGGCCAGCACCTGCCCCGTAAGCAGTGGACAACCCTCAACCGCCTGATGACAGGCGTGGGGACGCTTCGGTGAAGCAATGCGACGGTGGGGCCTCTCGGACAGTGCCCACTGTGAATGTGGAGAGCCCCTACAGACTGTGGAACACATCATGACCAGCTGCCCGAAACACCGCCCGCCACATGGCGACCAAGGCCGTATGAACCTGGATGACGAAACGCTGGATTGGCTTGCTGCAACGGAGCTGAGGATCTGATGACATACGCAAGAAGAAGAAGTATCACACACACATACACACTCACTCGATCACTCAATCGCTCGCTCGCTCGCTCGCTCGCTCGCTCGTTCGTTCGCTCGTTCGTTCGCTCGTTCAATCACTCACTCACACTCTCTCTCTTTGATTGTTCTATATTGTTTTGGGTAGCTGTTTGTTGCTGTCCTAGTAACACTTGTTGTGTGTGACTTTTTTCTTTCCCAACTCAACGGAAACAGGTAGCTGAAGTCCAAGGAGGTTACAGAGATGCCTCGCCAGTCCAAGCGTGGCAAACCAGTGATGGACCAGGCTGCCTGCAGATCAGCGAACCGGTGGAAGAGGTCAGCCTGGACTAGACTAACGCAGAGGTCTTTGATTCCAGCTGAGTTGTCAAACAAGAAGGTGTCTGTCTTTGCTCATTTATTAATTTTGAGGAGTAAATGCCAGTGTTTACACAATAAACATTGATTTTGTTTTTCTTTTGTTGAAACAGTTTGCCCTTCTTGTCGGTGATTCACATCTCCGATCCATCGTGGATGGATACAGCAGTTGTTGTTTGCTGTTCATGAGCAACTGCAGCAGGCAAGAGCACAGGTTCGTCCGAGCATCTTAAATGAAAATGATTAAAAGCTAAGATGACAGGGTTCCCATTTTCTGGCCTGCAAACGGTGCTCTCTGTTTTTATGCACAGGTCAGTCCTAGGACACCACCCCGCAAGTCTGTAGCAGCCACTTCAGCACCTGTTAGGAGTGTCTCTACACCAGTGGTTGTAACTCGTGAGTTGCAAGTACCGCTGATTGCCGAGGTAAGGAGTCACTGCTTTGTGACGAGACTCTGTTATCATATTAGTTTACTTGATCCTATAGTTTACTGAGACACTACACTGTCTCCCTGCATTCTATGAATGTTTTGACCTCGTTTGCTGTAAGTCACTCTGGATAAAGGGCTAAGGCCTACATTGTACATTTGTAATTAGGGGGATCTTGACATGTTTAGAGAACCACTGATATACGTACAAGTGTTGGTTGGTTTGTTTGTTACCCTCTCATTCAGAGTTACAGACCTGTTAGGGGTACATTTGGTTCCATTAGTAAAGTGTTGATATTGCTGATGTATTAAAAACCCTTCTCGATTATTTGATTCATTGAAAAAGGAATCAAACTTAATCAATATTTAACCCAGTACTTTCATGTTTGCTTTTGTGTATATAAATGTATATATCCTTTTACCCCTTGCTAGCTTCAACCCCTGTGGACTACGCTACCTGCAGACCGCTGCAGAGTAGTTCCTGGTGAAGTATCACACAACTACATAGAGGATCCCACAGATGTCCCTGGCCAGCACCTGCCCCGTAAGCAGTGGACAACCCTCAACCGCCTGATGACAGGCGTGGGGACGCTTCGGTGAAGCAATGCGACGGTGGGGCCTCTCGGACAGTGCCCACTGTGAATGTGGAGAGCCCCTACAGACTGTGGAACACATCATGACCAGCTGCCCGAAACACCGCCCGCCACATGGCGACCAAGGCCGTATGAACCTGGATGACGAAACGCTGGATTGGCTTGCTGCAACGGAGCTGAGGATCTGATGACATACGCAAGAAGAAGAAGTATCACACACACATACACACTCACTCGATCACTCAATCGCTCGCTCGCTCGCTCGCTCGCTCGTTCGTTCGCTCGTTCGTTCGCTCGTTCAATCACTCACTCACACTCTCTCTCTTTGATTGTTCTATATTGTTTTGGGTAGCTGTTTGTTGCTGTCCTAGTAACACTTGTTGTGTGTGACTTTTTTCTTTCCCAACTCAACGGAAACAGGTAGCTGAAGTCCAAGGAGGTTACAGAGATGCCTCGCCAGTCCAAGCGTGGCAAACCAGTGATGGACCAGGCTGCCTGCAGATCAGCGAACCGGTGGAAGAGGTCAGCCTGGACTAGACTAACGCAGAGGTCTTTGATTCCAGCTGAGTTGTCAAACAAGAAGGTGTCTGTCTTTGCTCATTTATTAATTTTGAGGAGTAAATGCCAGTGTTTACACAATAAACATTGATTTTGTTTTTCTTTTGTTGAAACAGTTTGCCCTTCTTGTCGGTGATTCACATCTCCGATCCATCGTGGATGGATACAGCAGTTGTCGTTTGCTGTTCATGAGCAACTGCAGCAGGCAAGAGCACAGGTTCGTCCGAGCATCTTAAATGAAAATGATTAAAAGCTAAGATGACAGGGTTCCCATTTTCCGGCCTGCAAACGGTGCTCTCTGTTTTTATGCACAGGTCAGTCCTAGGACACCACCCCGCAAGTCTGTAGCAGCCACTTCAGCACCTGTTAGGAGTGTCTCTACACCAGTGGTTGTAACTCGTGAGTTGCAAGTACCGCTGATTGCCGAGGTAAGGAGTCACTGCTTTGTGACGAGACTCTGTTATCATATTAGTTTACTTGATCCTATAGTTTACTGAGACACTACACTGTCTCCCTGCATTCTATGAATGTTTTGACCTCGTTTGCTGTAAGTCACTCTGGATAAAGGGCTAAGGCCTACATTGTACATTTGTAATTAGGGGGATCTTGACATGTTTAGAGAACCACTGATATACGTACAAGTGTTGGTTGGTTTGTTTGTTACCCTCTCATTCAGAGTTACAGACCTGTTAGGGGTACATTTGGTTCCATTAGTAAAGTGTTGATATTGCTGATGTATTAAAAACCCTTCTCGATTATTTGATTCATTGAAAAAGGAATCAAACTTAATCAATATTTAACCCAGTACTTTCATGTTTGCTTTTGTGTATATAAATGTATATATCCTTTTACCCCTTGCTAGCTTCAACCCCTGTGGACTACGCTACCTGCAGACCGCTGCAGAGTAGTTCCTGGTGAAGTATCACACAACTACATAGAGGATCCCACAGATGTCCCTGGCCAGCACCTGCCCCGTAAGCAGTGGACAACCCTCAACCGCCTGATGACAGGCGTGGGGACGCTTCGGTGAAGCAATGCGACGGTGGGGCCTCTCGGACAGTGCCCACTGTGAATGTGGAGAGCCCCTACAGACTGTGGAACACATCATGACCAGCTGCCCGAAACACCGCCCGCCACATGGCGACCAAGGCCGTATGAACCTGGATGACGAAACGCTGGATTGGCTTGCTGCAACGGAGCTGAGGATCTGATGACATACGCAAGAAGAAGAAGTATCACACACACATACACACTCACTCGATCACTCAATCGCTCGCTCGCTCGCTCGCTCGCTCGCTCGCTCGTTCGTTCGCTCGTTCGTTCGCTCGTTCAATCACTCACTCACACTCTCTCTCTTTGATTGTTCTATATTGTTTTGGGTAGCTGTTTGTTGCTGTCCTAGTAACACTTGTTGTGTGTGACTTTTTTCTTTCCCAACTCAACGGAAACAGGTAGCTGAAGTCCAAGGAGGTTACAGAGATGCCTCGCCAGTCCAAGCGTGGCAAACCAGTGATGGACCAGGCTGCCTGCAGATCAGCGAACCGGTGGAAGAGGTCAGCCTGGACTAGACTAACGCAGAGGTCTTTGATTCCAGCTGAGTTGTCAAACAAGAAGGTGTCTGTCTTTGCTCATTTATTAATTTTGAGGAGTAAATGCCAGTGTTTACACAATAAACATTGATTTTGTTTTTCTTTTGTTGAAACAGTTTGCCCTTCTTGTCGGTGATTCACATCTCCGATCCATCGTGGATGGATACAGCAGTTGTCGTTTGCTGTTCATGAGCAACTGCAGCAGGCAAGAGCACAGGTTCGTCCGAGCATCTTAAATGAAAATGATTAAAAGCTAAGATGACAGGGTTCCCATTTTCCGGCCTGCAAACGGTGCTCTCTGTTTTTATGCACAGGTCAGTCCTAGGACACCACCCCGCAAGTCTGTAGCAGCCACTTCAGCACCTGTTAGGAGTGTCTCTACACCAGTGGTTGTAACTCGTGAGTTGCAAGTACCGCTGATTGCCGAGGTAAGGAGTCACTGCTTTGTGACGAGACTCTGTTATCATATTAGTTTACTTGATCCTATAGTTTACTGAGACACTACACTGTCTCCCTGCATTCTATGAATGTTTTGACCTCGTTTGCTGTAAGTCACTCTGGATAAAGGGCTAAGGCCTACATTGTACATTTGTAATTAGGGGGATCTTGACATGTTTAGAGAACCACTGATATACGTACAAGTGTTGGTTGGTTTGTTTGTTACCCTCTCATTCAGAGTTACAGACCTGTTAGGGGTACATTTGGTTCCATTAGTAAAGTGTTGATATTGCTGATGTATTAAAAACCCTTCTCGATTATTTGATTCATTGAAAAAGGAATCAAACTTAATCAATATTTAACCCAGTACTTTCATGTTTGCTTTTGTGTATATAAATGTATATATCCTTTTACCCCTTGCTAGCTTCAACCCCTGTGGACTACGCTACCTGCAGACCGCTGCAGAGTAGTTCCTGGTGAAGTATCACACAACTACATAGAGGATCCCACAGATGTCCCTGGCCAGCACCTGCCCCGTAAGCAGTGGACAACCCTCAACCGCCTGATGACAGGCGTGGGGACGCTTCGGTGAAGCAATGCGACGGTGGGGCCTCTCGGACAGTGCCCACTGTGAATGTGGAGAGCCCCTACAGACTGTGGAACACATCATGACCAGCTGCCCGAAACACCGCCCGCCACATGGCGACCAAGGCCGTATGAACCTGGATGACGAAACGCTGGATTGGCTTGCTGCAACGGAGCTGAGGATCTGATGACATACGCAAGAAGAAGAAGTATCACACACACATACACACTCACTCGATCACTCAATCGCTCGCTCGCTCGCTCGCTCGCTCGCTCGCTCGTTCGTTCGCTCGTTCGTTCGCTCGTTCAATCACTCACTCACACTCTCTCTCTTTGATTGTTCTATATTGTTTTGGGTAGCTGTTTGTTGCTGTCCTAGTAACACTTGTTGTGTGTGACTTTTTTCTTTCCCAACTCAACGGAAACAGGTAGCTGAAGTCCAAGGAGGTTACAGAGATGCCTCGCCAGTCCAAGCGTGGCAAACCAGTGATGGACCAGGCTGCCTGCAGATCAGCGAACCGGTGGAAGAGGTCAGCCTGGACTAGACTAACGCAGAGGTCTTTGATTCCAGCTGAGTTGTCAAACAAGAAGGTGTCTGTCTTTGCTCATTTATTAATTTTGAGGAGTAAATGCCAGTGTTTACACAATAAACATTGATTTTGTTTTTCTTTTGTTGAAACAGTTTGCCCTTCTTGTCGGTGATTCACATCTCCGATCCATCGTGGATGGATACAGCAGTTGTCGTTTGCTGTTCATGAGCAACTGCAGCAGGCAAGAGCACAGGTTCGTCCGAGCATCTTAAATGAAAATGATTAAAAGCTAAGATGACAGGGTTCCCATTTTCCGGCCTGCAAACGGTGCTCTCTGTTTTTATGCACAGGTCAGTCCTAGGACACCACCCCGCAAGTCTGTAGCAGCCACTTCAGCACCTGTTAGGAGTGTCTCTACACCAGTGGTTGTAACTCGTGAGTTGCAAGTACCGCTGATTGCCGAGGCAAGGAGTCACTGCTTTGTGAAGAGACTCTGTTATCATATTAGTTTACTTGATCCTATAGTTTACTGAGACACTACACTGTCTCCCTGCATTCTATGAATGTTTTGACCTCGTTTGCTGTAAGTCACTCTGGATAAAGGGCTAAGGCCTACATTGTACATTTGTAATTAGGGGGATCTTGACATGTTTAGAGAACCACTGATATACGTACAAGTGTTGGTTGGTTTGTTTGTTACCCTCTCATTCAGAGTTACAGACCTGTTAGGGGTACATTTGGTTCCATTAGTAAAGTGTTGATATTGCTGATGTATTAAAAACCCTTCTCGATTATTTGATTCATTGAAAAAGGAATCAAACTTAATCAATATTTAACCCAGAACTTTCATGTTTGCTTTTGTGTATATAAATGTATATATCCTTTTACCCCTTGCTAGCTTCAACCCCTGTGGACTACGCTACCTGCAGACCGCTGCAGAGTAGTTCCTGGTGAAGTATCACACAACTACATAGAGGATCCCACAGATGTCCCTGGCCAGCACCTGCCCCGTAAGCAGTGGACAACCCTCAACCGCCTGATGACAGGCGTGGGGACGCTTCGGTGAAGCAATGCGACGGTGGGGCCTCTCGGACAGTGCCCACTGTGAATGTGGAGAGCCCCTACAGACTGTGGAACACATCATGACCAGCTGCCCGAAACACCGCCCGCCACATGGCGACCAAGGCCGTATGAACCTGGATGACGAAACGCTGGATTGGCTTGCTGCAACGGAGCTGAGGATCTGATGACATACGCAAGAAGAAGAAGTATCACACACACATACACACTCACTCGATCACTCAATCGCTCGCTCGCTCGCTCGCTCGCTCGCTCGCTCGTTCGTTCGCTCGTTCGTTCGCTCGTTCAATCACTCACTCACACTCTCTCTCTTTGATTGTTCTATATTGTTTTGGGTAGCTGTTTGTTGCTGTCCTAGTAACACTTGTTGTGTGTGACTTTTTTCTTTCCCAACTCAACGGAAACAGGTAGCTGAAGTCCAAGGAGGTTACAGAGATGCCTCGCCAGTCCAAGCGTGGCAAACCAGTGATGGACCAGGCTGCCTGCAGATCAGCGAACCGGTGGAAGAGGTCAGCCTGGACTAGACTAACGCAGAGGTCTTTGATTCCAGCTGAGTTGTCAAACAAGAAGGTGTCTGTCTTTGCTCATTTATTAATTTTGAGGAGTAAATGCCAGTGTTTACACAATAAACATTGATTTTGTTTTTATTTTGTTGAAACAGTTTGCCCTTCTTGTCGGTGATTCACATCTCCGATCCATCGTGGATGGATACAGCAGTTGTCGTTTGCTGTTCATGAGCAACTGCAGCAGGCAAGAGCACAGGTTCGTCCGAGCATCTTAAATGAAAATGATTAAAAGCTAAGATGACAGGGTTCCCATTTTCCGGCCTGCAAACGGTGCTCTCTGTTTTTATGCACAGGTCAGTCCTAGGACACCACCCCGCAAGTCTGTAGCAGCCACTTCAGCACCTGTTAGGAGTGTCTCTACACCAGTGGTTGTAACTCGTGAGTTGCAAGTACCGCTGATTGCCGAGGTAAGGAGTCACTGCTTTGTGACGAGACTCTGTTATCATATTAGTTTACTTGATCCTATAGTTTACTGAGACACTACACTGTCTCCCTGCATTCTATGAATGTTTTGACCTCGTTTGCTGTAAGTCACTCTGGATAAAGGGCTAAGGCCTACATTGTACATTTGTAATTAGGGGGATCTTGACATGTTTAGAGAACCACTGATATACGTACAAGTGTTGGTTGGTTTGTTTGTTACCCTCTCATTCAGAGTTACAGACCTGTTAGGGGTACATTTGGTTCCATTAGTAAAGTGTTGATATTGCTGATGTATTAAAAACCCTTCTCGATTATTTGATTCATTGAAAAAGGAATCAAACTTAATCAATATTTAACCCAGTACTTTCATGTTTGCTTTTGTGTATATAAATGTATATATCCTTTTACCCCTTGCTAGCTTCAACCCCTGTGGACTACGCTACCTGCAGACCGCTGCAGAGTAGTTCCTGGTGAAGTATCACACAACTACATAGAGGATCCCACAGATGTCCCTGGCCAGCACCTGCCCCGTAAGCAGTGGACAACCCTCAACCGCCTGATGACAGGCGTGGGGACGCTTCGGTGAAGCAATGCGACGGTGGGGCCTCTCGGACAGTGCCCACTGTGAATGTGGAGAGCCCCTACAGACTGTGGAACACATCATGACCAGCTGCCCGAAACACCGCCCGCCACATGGCGACCAAGGCCGTATGAACCTGGATGACGAAACGCTGGATTGGCTTGCTGCAACGGAGCTGAGGATCTGATGACATACGCAAGAAGAAGAAGTATCACACACACATACACACTCACTCGATCACTCAATCGCTCGCTCGCTCGCTCGCTCGTTCGTTCGCTCGTTCGTTCGCTCGTTCAATCACTCACTCACACTCTCTCTCTTTGATTGTTCTATATTGTTTTGGGTAGTTGTTTGTTGCTGTCCTAGTAACACTTGTTGTGTGTGACTTTTTTCTTTCCCAACTCAACGGAAACAGGTAGCTGAAGTCCAAGGAGGTTACAGAGATGCCTCGCCAGTCCAAGCGTGGCAAACCAGTGATGGACCAGGCTGCCTGCAGATCAGCGAACCGGTGGAAGAGGTCAGCCTGGACTAGACTAACGCAGAGGTCTTTGATTCCAGCTGAGTTGTCAAACAAGAAGGTGTCTGTCTTTGCTCATTTATTAATTTTGAGGAGTAAATGCCAGTGTTTACACAATAAACATTGATTTTGTTTTTCTTTTGTTGAAACAGTTTGCCCTTCTTGTCGGTGATTCACATCTCCGATCCATCGTGGATGGATACAGCAGTTGTCGTTTGCTGTTCATGAGCAACTGCAGCAGGCAAGAGCACAGGTTCGTCCGAGCATCTTAAATGAAAATGATTAAAAGCTAAGATGACAGGGTTCCCATTTTCCGGCCTGCAAACGGTGCTCTCTGTTTTTATGCACAGGTCAGTCCTAGGACACCACCCCGCAAGTCTGTAGCAGCCACTTCAGCACCTGTTAGGAGTGTCTCTACACCAGTGGTTGTAACTCGTGAGTTGCAAGTACCGCTGATTGCCGAGGTAAGGAGTCACTGCTTTGTGACGAGACTCTGTTATCATATTAGTTTACTTGATCCTATAGTTTACTGAGACACTACACTGTCTCCCTGCATTCTATGAATGTTTTAACCTCGTTTGCTGTAAGTCACTCTGGATAAAGGGCTAAGGCCTACATTGTACATTTGTAATTAGGGGGATCTTGACATGTTTAGAGAACCACTGATATACGTACAAGTGTTGGTTGGTTTGTTTGTTACCCTCTCATTCAGAGTTACAGACCTGTTAGGGGTACATTTGGTTCCATTAGTAAAGTGTTGATATTGCTGATGTATTAAAAACCCTTCTCGATTATTTGATTCATTGAAAAAGGAATCAAACTTAATCAATATTTAACCCAGTACTTTCATGTTTGCTTTTGTGTATATAAATGTATATATCCTTTTACCCCTTGCTAGCTTCAACCCCTGTGGACTACGCTACCTGCAGACCGCTGCAGAGTAGTTCCTGGTGAAGTATCACACAACTACATAGAGGATCCCACAGATGTCCCTGGCCAGCACCTGCCCCGTAAGCAGTGGACAACCCTCAACCGCCTGATGACAGGCGTGGGGACGCTTCGGTGAAGCAATGCGACGGTGGGGCCTCTCGGACAGTGCCCACTGTGAATGTGGAGAGCCCCTACAGACTGTGGAACACATCATGACCAGCTGCCCGAAACACCGCCCGCCACATGGCGACCAAGGCCGTATGAACCTGGATGACGAAACGCTGGATTGGCTTGCTGCAACGGAGCTGAGGATCTGATGACATACGCAAGAAGAAGAAGTATCACACACACATACACACTCACTCGATCACTCAATCGCTCGCTCGCTCGCTCGCTCGCTCGCTCGCTCGCTCGCTCGCTCGCTCGTTCGTTCGCTCGTTCGTTCGCTCGTTCAATCACTCACTCACACTCTCTCTCTTTGATTGTTCTATATTGTTTTGGGTAGCTGTTTGTTGCTGTCCTAGTAACACTTGTTGTGTGTGACTTTTTTCTTTCCCAACTCAACGGAAACAGGTAGCTGAAGTCCAAGGAGGTTACAGAGATGCCTCGCCAGTCCAAGCGTGGCAAACCAGTGATGGACCAGGCTGCCTGCAGATCAGCGAACCGGTGGAAGAGGTCAGCCTGGACTAGACTAACGCAGAGGTCTTTGATTCCAGCTGAGTTGTCAAACAAGAAGGTGTCTGTCTTTGCTCATTTATTAATTTTGAGGAGTAAATGCCAGTGTTTACACAATAAACATTGATTTTGTTTTTCTTTTGTTGAAACAGTTTGCCCTTCTCGTCGGTGATTCACATCTCCGATCCATCGTGGATGGATACAGCAGTTGTCGTTTGCTGTTCATGAGCAACTGCAGCAGGCAAGAGCACAGGTTCGTCCGAGCATCTTAAATGAAAATGATTAAAAGCTAAGATGACAGGGTTCCCATTTTCCGGCCTGCAAACGGTGCTCTCTGTTTTTATGCACAGGTCAGTCCTAGGACACCACCCCGCAAGTCTGTAGCAGCCACTTCAGCACCTGTTAGGAGTGTCTCTACACCAGTGGTTGTAACTCGTGAGTTGCAAGTACCGCTGATTGCCGAGGTAAGGAGTCACTGCTTTGTGACGAGACTCTGTTATCATATTAGTTTACTTGATCCTATAGTTTACTGAGACACTACACTGTCTCCCTGCATTCTATGAATGTTTTGACCTCGTTTGCTGTAAGTCACTCTGGATAAAGGGCTAAGGCCTACATTGTACATTTGTAATTAGGGGGATCTTGACATGTTTAGAGAACCACTGATATACGTACAAGTGTTGGTTGGTTTGTTTGTTACCCTCTCATTCAGAGTTACAGACCTGTTAGGGGTACATTTGGTTCCATTAGTAAAGTATTGATATTGCTGATGTATTAAAAACCCTTCTCGATTATTTGATTCATTGAAAAAGGAATCAAACTTAATCAATATTTAACCCAGTACTTTCATGTTTGCTTTTGTGTATATAAATGTATATATCCTTTTACCCCTTGCTAGCTTCAACCCCTGTGGACTACGCTACCTGCAGACCGCTGCAGAGTAGTTCCTGGTGAAGTATCACACAACTACATAGAGGATCCCACAGATGTCCCTGGCCAGCACCTGCCCCGTAAGCAGTGGACAACCCTCAACCGCCTGATGACAGGCGTGGGGACGCTTCGGTGAAGCAATGCGACGGTGGGGCCTCTCGGACAGTGCCCACTGTGAATGTGGAGAGCCCCTACAGACTGTGGAACACATCATGACCAGCTGCCCGAAACACCGCCCGCCACATGGCGACCAAGGCCGTATGAACCTGGATGACGAAACGCTGGATTGGCTTGCTGCAACGGAGCTGAGGATCTGATGACATACGCAAGAAGAAGAAGTATCACACACACATACACACTCACTCGATCACTCAATCGCTCGCTCGCTCGCTCGCTCGCTCGCTCGCTCGTTCGTTCGCTCGTTCGTTCGCTCGTTCAATCACTCACTCACACTCTCTCTCTTTGATTGTTCTATATTGTTTTGGGTAGCTGTTTGTTGCTGTCCTAGTAACACTTGTTGTGTGTGACTTTTTTCTTTCCCAACTCAACGGAAACAGGTAGCTGAAGTCCAAGGAGGTTACAGAGATGCCTCGCCAGTCCAAGCGTGGCAAACCAGTGATGGACCAGGCTGCCTGCAGATCAGCGAACCGGTGGAAGAGGTCAGCCTGGACTAGACTAACGCAGAGGTCTTTGATTCCAGCTGAGTTGTCAAACAAGAAGGTGTCTGTCTTTGCTCATTTATTAATTTTGAGGAGTAAATGCCAGTGTTTACACAATAAACATTGATTTTGTTTTTATTTTGTTGAAACAGTTTGCCCTTCTTGTCGGTGATTCACATCTCCGATCCATCGTGGATGGATACAGCAGTTGTCGTTTGCTGTTCATGAGCAACTGCAGCAGGCAAGAGCACAGGTTCGTCCGAGCATCTTAAATGAAAATGATTAAAAGCTAAGATGACAGGGTTCCCATTTTCCGGCCTGCAAACGGTGCTCTCTGTTTTTATGCACAGGTCAGTCCTAGGACACCACCCCGCAAGTCTGTAGCAGCCACTTCAGCACCTGTTAGGAGTGTCTCTACACCAGTGGTTGTAACTCGTGAGTTGCAAGTACCGCTGATTGCCGAGGTAAGGAGTCACTGCTTTGTGACGAGACTCTGTTATCATATTAGTTTACTTGATCCTATAGTTTACTGAGACACTACACTGTCTCCCTGCATTCTATGAATGTTTTGACCTCGTTTGCTGTAAGTCACTCTGGATAAAGGGCTAAGGCCTACATTGTACATTTGTAATTAGGGGGATCTTGACATGTTTAGAGAACCACTGATATACGTACAAGTGTTGGTTGGTTTGTTTGTTACCCTCTCATTCAGAGTTACAGACCTGTTAGGGGTACATTTGGTTCCATTAGTAAAGTGTTGATATTGCTGATGTATTAAAAACCCTTCTCGATTATTTGATTCATTGAAAAAGGAATCAAACTTAATCAATATTTAACCCAGTACTTTCATGTTTGCTTTTGTGTATATAAATGTATATATCCTTTTACCCCTTGCTAGCTTCAACCCCTGTGGACTACGCTACCTGCAGACCGCTGCAGAGTAGTTCCTGGTGAAGTATCACACAACTACATAGAGGATCCCACAGATGTCCCTGGCCAGCACCTGCCCCGTAAGCAGTGGACAACCCTCAACCGCCTGATGACAGGCGTGGGGACGCTTCGGTGAAGCAATGCGACGGTGGGGCCTCTCGGACAGTGCCCACTGTGAATGTGGAGAGCCCCTACAGACTGTGGAACACATCATGACCAGCTGCCCGAAACACCGCCCGCCACATGGCGACCAAGGCCGTATGAACCTGGATGACGAAACGCTGGATTGGCTTGCTGCAACGGAGCTGAGGATCTGATGACATACGCAAGAAGAAGAAGTATCACACACACATACACACTCACTCGATCACTCAATCGCTCGCTCGCTCGCTCGCTCGCTCGCTCGCTCGCTCGCTCGCTCGCTCGTTCGTTCGCTCGTTCGTTCGCTCGTTCAATCACTCACTCACACTCTCTCTCTTTGATTGTTCTATATTGTTTTGGGTAGCTGTTTGTTGCTGTCCTAGTAACACTTGTTGTGTGTGACTTTTTTCTTTCCCAACTCAACGGAAACAGGTAGCTGAAGTCCAAGGAGGTTACAGAGATGCCTCGCCAGTCCAAGCGTGGCAAACCAGTGATGGACCAGGCTGCCTGCAGATCAGCGAACCGGTGGAAGAGGTCAGCCTGGACTAGACTAACGCAGAGGTCTTTGATTCCAGCTGAGTTGTCAAACAAGAAGGTGTCTGTCTTTGCTCATTTATTAATTTTGAGGAGTAAATGCCAGTGTTTACACAATAAACATTGATTTTGTTTTTCTTTTGTTGAAACAGTTTGCCCTTCTTGTCGGTGATTCACATCTCCGATCCATCGTGGATGGATACAGCAGTTGTCGTTTGCTGTTCATGAGCAACTGCAGCAGGCAAGAGCACAGGTTCGTCCGAGCATCTTAAATGAAAATGATTAAAAGCTAAGATGACAGGGTTCCCATTTTCCGGCCTGCAAACGGTGCTCTCTGTTTTTATGCACAGGTCAGTCCTAGGACACCACCCCGCAAGTCTGTAGCAGCCACTTCAGCACCTGTTAGGAGTGTCTCTACACCAGTGGTTGTAACTCGTGAGTTGCAAGTACCGCTGATTGCCGAGGTAAGGAGTCACTGCTTTGTGACGAGACTCTGTTTTCATATTAGTTTACTTGATCCTATAGTTTACTGAGACACTACACTGTCTCCCTGCATTCTATGAATGTTTTGACCTCGTTTGCTGTAAGTCACTCTGGATAAAGGGCTAAGGCCTACATTGTACATTTGTAATTAGGGGGATCTTGACATGTTTGGAGAACCACTGATATACGTACAAGTGTTGGTTGGTTTGTTTGTTACCCTCTCATTCAGAGTTACAGACCTGTTAGGGGTACATTTGGTTCCATTAGTAAAGTGTTGATATTGCTGATGTATTAAAAACCCTTCTCGATTATTTGATTCATTGAAAAAGGAATCAAACTTAATCAATATTTAACCCAGTACTTTCATGTTTGCTTTTGTGTATATAAATGTATATATCCTTTTACCCCTTGCTAGCTTCAACCCCTGTGGACTACGCTACCTGCAGACCGCTGCAGAGTAGTTCCTGGTGAAGTATCACACAACTACATAGAGGATCCCACAGATGTCCCTGGCCAGCACCTGCCCCGTAAGCAGTGGACAACCCTCAACCGCCTGATGACAGGCGTGGGGACGCTTCGGTGAAGCAATGCGACGGTGGGGCCTCTCGGACAGTGCCCACTGTGAATGTGGAGAGCCCCTACAGACTGTGGAACACATCATGACCAGCTGCCCGAAACACCGCCCGCCACATGGCGACCAAGGCCGTATGAACCTGGATGACGAAACGCTGGATTGGCTTGCTGCAACGGAGCTGAGGATCTGATGACATACGCAAGAAGAAGAAGTATCACACACACATACACACTCACTCGATCACTCAATCGCTCGCTCGCTCGCTCGCTCGCTCGCTCGCTCGCTCGTTCGTTCGCTCGTTCGTTCGCTCGTTCAATCACTCACTCACACTCTCTCTCTTTGATTGTTCTATATTGTTTTGGGTAGCTGTTTGTTGCTGTCCTAGTAACACTTGTTGTGTGTGACTTTTTTCTTTCCCAACTCAACGGAAACAGGTAGCTGAAGTCCAAGGAGGTTACAGAGATGCCTCGCCAGTCCAAGCGTGGCAAACCAGTGATGGACCAGGCTGCCTGCAGATCAGCGAACCGGTGGAAGAGGTCAGCCTGGACTAGACTAACGCAGAGGTCTTTGATTCCAGCTGAGTTGTCAAACAAGAAGGTGTCTGTCTTTGCTCATTTATTAATTTTGAGGAGTAAATGCCAGTGTTTACACAATAAACATTGATTTTGTTTTTCTTTTGTTGAAACAGTTTGCCCTTCTTGTCGGTGATTCACATCTCCGATCCATCGTGGATGGATACAGCAGTTGTCGTTTGCTGTTCATGAGCAACTGCAGCAGGCAAGAGCACAGGTTCGTCCGAGCATCTTAAATGAAAATGATTAAAAGCTAAGATGACAGGGTTCCCATTTTCCGGCCTGCAAACGGTGCTCTCTGTTTTTATGCACAGGTCAGTCCTAGGACACCACCCCGCAAGTCTGTAGCAGCCACTTCAGCACCTGTTAGGAGTGTCTCTACACCAGTGGTTGTAACTCGTGAGTTGCAAGTACCGCTGATTGCCGAGGTAAGGAGTCACTGCTTTGTGACGAGACTCTGTTATCATATTAGTTTACTTGATCCTATAGTTTACTGAGACACTACACTGTCTCCCTGCATTCTATGAATGTTTTGACCTCGTTTGCTGTAAGTCACTCTGGATAAAGGGCTAAGGCCTACATTGTACATTTGTAATTAGGGGGATCTTGACATGTTTAGAGAACCACTGATATACGTACAAGTGTTGGTTGGTTTGTTTGTTACCCTCTCATTCAGAGTTACAGACCTGTTAGGGGTACATTTGGTTCCATTAGTAAAGTGTTGATATTGCTGATGTATTAAAAACCCTTCTCGATTATTTGATTCATTGAAAAAGGAATCAAACTTAATCAATATTTAACCCAGTACTTTCATGTTTGCTTTTGTGTATATAAATGTATATATCCTTTTACCCCTTGCTAGCTTCAACCCCTGTGGACTACGCTACCTGCAGACCGCTGCAGAGTAGTTCCTGGTGAAGTATCACACAACTACATAGAGGATCCCACAGATGTCCCTGGCCAGCACCTGCCCCGTAAGCAGTGGACAACCCTCAACCGCCTGATGACAGGCGTGGGGACGCTTCGGTGAAGCAATGCGACGGTGGGGCCTCTCGGACAGTGCCCACTGTGAATGTGGAGAGCCCCTACAGACTGTGGAACACATCATGACCAGCTGCCCGAAACACCGCCCGCCACATGGCGACCAAGGCCGTATGAACCTGGATGACGAAACGCTGGATTGGCTTGCTGCAACGGAGCTGAGGATCTGATGACATACGCAAGAAGAAGAAGTATCACACACACATACACACTCACTCGATCACTCAATCGCTCGCTCGCTCGCTCGCTCGCTCGCTCGCTCGTTCGTTCGCTCGTTCGTTCGCTCGTTCAATCACTCACTCACACTCTCTCTCTTTGATTGTTCTATATTGTTTTGGGTAGCTGTTTGTTGCTGTCCTAGTAACACTTGTTGTGTGTGACTTTTTTCTTTCCCAACTCAACGGAAACAGGTAGCTGAAGTCCAAGGAGGTTACAGAGATGCCTCGCCAGTCCAAGCGTGGCAAACCAGTGATGGACCAGGCTGCCTGCAGATCAGCGAACCGGTGGAAGAGGTCAGCCTGGACTAGACTAACGCAGAGGTCTTTGATTCCAGCTGAGTTGTCAAACAAGAAGGTGTCTGTCTTTGCTCATTTATTAATTTTGAGGAGTAAATGCCAGTGTTTACACAATAAACATTGATTTTGTTTTTCTTTTGTTGAAACAGTTTGCCCTTCTTGTCGGTGATTCACATCTCCGATCCATCGTGGATGGATACAGCAGTTGTCGTTTGCTGTTCATGAGCAACTGCAGCAGGCAAGAGCACAGGTTCGTCCGAGCATCTTAAATGAAAATGATTAAAAGCTAAGATGACAGGGTTCCCATTTTCCGGCCTGCAAACGGTGCTCTCTGTTTTTATGCACAGGTCAGTCCTAGGACACCACCCCGCAAGTCTGTAGCAGCCACTTCAGCACCTGTTAGGAGTGTCTCTACACCAGTGGTTGTAACTCGTGAGTTGCAAGTACCGCTGATTGCCGAGGTAAGGAGTCACTGCTTTGTGACGAGACTCTGTTATCATATTAGTTTACTTGATCCTATAGTTTACTGAGACACTACACTGTCTCCCTGCATTCTATGAATGTTTTGACCTCGTTTGCTGTAAGTCACTCTGGATAAAGGGCTAAGGCCTACATTGTACATTTGTAATTAGGGGGATCTTGACATGTTTAGAGAACCACTGATATACGTACAAGTGTTGGTTGGTTTGTTTGTTACCCTCTCATTCAGAGTTACAGACCTGTTAGGGGTACATTTGGTTCCATTAGTAAAGTGTTGATATTGCTGATGTATTAAAAACCCTTCTCGATTATTTGATTCATTGAAAAAGGAATCAAACTTAATCAATATTTAACCCAGTACTTTCATGTTTGCTTTTGTGTATATAAATGTATATATCCTTTTACCCCTTGCTAGCTTCAACCCCTGTGGACTACGCTACCTGCAGACCGCTGCAGAGTAGTTCCTGGTGAAGTATCACACAACTACATAGAGGATCCCACAGATGTCCCTGGCCAGCACCTGCCCCGTAAGCAGTGGACAACCCTCAACCGCCTGATGACAGGCGTGGGGACGCTTCGGTGAAGCAATGCGACGGTGGGGCCTCTCGGACAGTGCCCACTGTGAATGTGGAGAGCCCCTACAGACTGTGGAACACATCATGACCAGCTGCCCGAAACACCGCCCGCCACATGGCGACCAAGGCCGTATGAACCTGGATGACGAAACGCTGGATTGGCTTGCTGCAACGGAGCTGAGGATCTGATGACATACGCAAGAAGAAGAAGTATCACACACACATACACACTCACTCGATCACTCAATCGCTCGCTCGCTCGCTCGCTCGCTCGCTCGTTCGTTCGCTCGTTCGTTCGCTCGTTCAATCACTCACTCACACTCTCTCTCTTTGATTGTTCTATATTGTTTTGGGTAGCTGTTTGTTGCTGTCCTAGTAACACTTGTTGTGTGTGACTTTTTTCTTTCCCAACTCAACGGAAACAGGTAGCTGAAGTCCAAGGAGGTTACAGAGATGCCTCGCCAGTCCAAGCGTGGCAAACCAGTGATGGACCAGGCTGCCTGCAGATCAGCGAACCGGTGGAAGAGGTCAGCCTGGACTAGACTAACGCAGAGGTCTTTGATTCCAGCTGAGTTGTCAAACAAGAAGGTGTCTGTCTTTGCTCATTTATTAATTTTGAGGAGTAAATGCCAGTGTTTACACAATAAACATTGATTTTGTTTTTCTTTTGTTGAAACAGTTTGCCCTTCTTGTCGGTGATTCACATCTCCGATCCATCGTGGATGGATACAGCAGTTGTCGTTTGCTGTTCATGAGCAACTGCAGCAGGCAAGAGCACAGGTTCGTCCGAGCATCTTAAATGAAAATGATTAAAAGCTAAGATGACAGGGTTCCCATTTTCCGGCCTGCAAACGGTGCTCTCTGTTTTTATGCACAGGTCAGTCCTAGGACACCACCCCGCAAGTCTGTAGCAGCCACTTCAGCACCTGTTAGGAGTGTCTCTACACCAGTGGTTGTAACTCGTGAGTTGCAAGTACCGCTGATTGCCGAGGTAAGGAGTCACTGCTTTGTGACGAGACTCTGTTATCATATTAGTTTACTTGATCCTATAGTTTACTGAGACACTACACTGTCTCCCTGCATTCTATGAATGTTTTGACCTCGTTTGCTGTAAGTCACTCTGGATAAAGGGCTAAGGCCTACATTTTACATTTGTAATTAGGGGGATCTTGACATGTTTAGAGAACCACTAATATACGTACAAGTGTTGGTTGGTTTGTTTGTTACCCTCTCATTCAGAGTTACAGACCTGTTAGGGGTACATTTGGTTCCATTAGTAAAGTGTTGATATTGCTGATGTATTAAAAACCCTTCTCGATTATTTGATTCATTGAAAAAGGAATCAAACTTAATCAATATTTAACCCAGTACTTTCATGTTTGCTTTTGTGTATATAAATGTATATATCCTTTTACCCCTTGCTAGCTTCAACCCCTGTGGACTACGCTACCTGCAGACCGCTGCAGAGTAGTTCCTGGTGAAGTATCACACAACTACATAGAGGATCCCACAGATGTCCCTGGCCAGCACCTGCCCCGTAAGCAGTGGACAACCCTCAACCGCCTGATGACAGGCGTGGGGACGCTTCGGTGAAGCAATGCGACGGTGGGGCCTCTCGGACAGTGCCCACTGTGAATGTGGAGAGCCCCTACAGACTGTGGAACACATCATGACCAGCTGCCCGAAACACCGCCCGCCACATGGCGACCAAGGCCGTATGAACCTGGATGACGAAACGCTGGATTGGCTTGCTGCAACGGAGCTGAGGATCTGATGACATACGCAAGAAGAAGAAGTATCACACACACATACACACTCACTCGATCACTCAATCGCTCGCTCGCTCGCTCGCTCGCTCGCTCGCTCGTTCGTTCGCTCGTTCGTTCGCTCGTTCAATCACTCACTCACACTCTCTCTCTTTGATTGTTCTATATTGTTTTGGGTAGCTGTTTGTTGCTGTCCTAGTAACACTTGTTGTGTGTGACTTTTTTCTTTCCCAACTCAACGGAAACAGGTAGCTGAAGTCCAAGGAGGTTACAGAGATGCCTCGCCAGTCCAAGCGTGGCAAACCAGTGATGGACCAGGCTGCCTGCAGATCAGCGAACCGGTGGAAGAGGTCAGCCTGGACTAGACTAACGCAGAGGTCTTTGATTCCAGCTGAGTTGTCAAACAAGAAGGTGTCTGTCTTTGCTCATTTATTAATTTTGAGGAGTAAATGCCAGTGTTTACACAATAAACATTGATTTTGTTTTTCTTTTCTTGAAACAGTTTGCCCTTCTTGTCGGTGATTCACATCTCCGATCCATCGTGGATGGATACAGCAGTTGTCGTTTGCTGTTCATGAGCAACTGCAGCAGGCAAGAGCACAGGTTCGTCCGAGCATCTTAAATGAAAATGATTAAAAGCTAAGATGACAGGGTTCCCATTTTCCGGCCTGCAAACGGTGCTCTCTGTTTTTATGCACAGGTCAGTCCTAGGACACCACCCCGCAAGTCTGTAGCAGCCACTTCAGCACCTGTTAGGAGTGTCTCTACACCAGTGGTTGTAACTCGTGAGTTGCAAGTACCGCTGATTGCCGAGGTAAGGAGTCACTGCTTTGTGACGAGACTCTGTTATCATATTAGTTTACTTGATCCTATAGTTTACTGAGACACTACACTGTCTCCCTGCATTCTATGAATGTTTTGACCTCGTTTGCTGTAAGTCACTCTGGATAAAGGGCTAAGGCCTACATTGTACATTTGTAATTAGGGGGATCTTGACATGTTTAGAGAACCACTGATATACGTACAAGTGTTGGTTGGTTTGTTTGTTACCCTCTCATTCAGAGTTACAGACCTGTTAGGGGTACATTTGGTTCCATTAGTAAAGTGTTGATATTGCTGATGTATTAAAAACCCTTCTCGATTATTTGATTAATTGAAAAAGGAATCAAACTTAATCAATATTTAACCCAGTACTTTCATGTTTGCTTTTGTGTATATAAATGTATATATCCTTTTACCCCTTGCTAGCTTCAACCCCTGTGGACTACGCTACCTGCAGACCGCTGCAGAGTAGTTCCTGGTGAAGTATCACACAACTACATAGAGGATCCCACAGATGTCCCTGGCCAGCACCTGCCCCGTAAGCAGTGGACAACCCTCAACCGCCTGATGACAGGCGTGGGGACGCTTCGGTGAAGCAATGCGACGGTGGGGCCTCTCGGACAGTGCCCACTGTGAATGTGGAGAGCCCCTACAGACTGTGGAACACATCATGACCAGCTGCCCGAAACACCGCCCGCCACATGGCGACCAAGGCCGTATGAACCTGGATGACGAAACGCTGGATTGGCTTGCTGCAACGGAGCTGAGGATCTGATGACATACGCAAGAAGAAGAAGTATCACACACACATACACACTCACTCGATCACTCAATCGCTCGCTCGCTCGCTCGCTCGCTCGCTCGCTCGTTCGTTCGCTCGTTCGTTCGCTCGTTCAATCACTCACTCACACTCTCTCTCTTTGATTGTTCTATATTGTTTTGGGTAGCTGTTTGTTGCTGTCCTAGTAACACTTGTTGTGTGTGACTTTTTTCTTTCCCAACTCAACGGAAACAGGTAGCTGAAGTCCAAGGAGGTTACAGAGATGCCTCGCCAGTCCAAGCGTGGCAAACCAGTGATGGACCAGGCTGCCTGCAGATCAGCGAACCGGTGGAAGAGGTCAGCCTGGACTAGACTAACGCAGAGGTCTTTGATTCCAGCTGAGTTGTCAAACAAGAAGGTGTCTGTCTTTGCTCATTTATTAATTTTGAGGAGTAAATGCCAGTGTTTACACAATAAACATTGATTTTGTTTTTCTTTTGTTGAAACAGTTTGCCCTTCTTGTCGGTGATTCACATCTCCGATCCATCGTGGATGGATACAGCAGTTGTCGTTTGCTGTTCATGAGCAACTGCAGCAGGCAAGAGCACAGGTTCGTCCGAGCATCTTAAATGAAAATGATTAAAAGCTAAGATGACAGGGTTCCCATTTTCCGGCCTGCAAACGGTGCTCTCTGTTTTTATGCACAGGTCAGTCCTAGGACACCACCCCGCAAGTCTGTAGCAGCCACTTCAGCACCTGTTAGGAGTGTCTCTACACCAGTGGTTGTAACTCGTGAGTTGCAAGTACCGCTGATTGCCGAGGTAAGGAGTCACTGCTTTGTGACGAGACTCTGTTATCATATTAGTTTACTTGATCCTATAGTTTACTGAGACACTACACTGTCTCCCTGCATTCTATGAATGTTTTGACCTCGTTTGCTGTAAGTCACTCTGGATAAAGGGCTAAGGCCTACATTGTACATTTGTAATTAGGGGGATCTTGACATGTTTAGAGAACCACTGATATACGTACAAGTGTTGGTTGGTTTGTTTGTTACCCTCTCATTCAGAGTTACAGACCTGTTAGGGGTACATTTGGTTCCATTAGTAAAGTGTTGATATTGCTGATGTATTAAAAACCCTTCTCGATTATTTGATTCATTGAAAAAGGAATCAAACTTAATCAATATTTAGCCCAGTACTTTCATGTTTGCTTTTGTGTATATAAATGTATATATCCTTTTACCCCTTGCTAGCTTCAACCCCTGTGGACTACGCTACCTGCAGACCGCTGCAGAGTAGTTCCTGGTGAAGTATCACACAACTACATAGAGGATCCCACAGATGTCCCTGGCCAGCACCTGCCCCGTAAGCAGTGGACAACCCTCAACCGCCTGATGACAGGCGTGGGGACGCTTCGGTGAAGCAATGCGACGGTGGGGCCTCTCGGACAGTGCCCACTGTGAATGTGGAGAGCCCCTACAGACTGTGGAACACATCATGACCAGCTGCCCGAAACACCGCCCGCCACATGGCGACCAAGGCCGTATGAACCTGGATGACGAAACGCTGGATTGGCTTGCTGCAACGGAGCTGAGGATCTGATGACATACGCAAGAAGAAGAAGTATCACACACACATACACACTCACTCGATCACTCAATCGCTCGCTCGCTCGCTCGCTCGCTCGCTCGCTCGCTCGCTCGCTCGTTCGTTCGCTCGTTCGTTCGCTCGTTCAATCACTCACTCACACTCTCTCTCTTTGATTGTTCTATATTGTTTTGGGTAGCTGTTTGTTGCTGTCCTAGTAACACTTGTTGTGTGTGACTTTTTTCTTTCCCAACTCAACGGAAACAGGTAGCTGAAGTCCAAGGAGGTTACAGAGATGCCTCGCCAGTCCAAGCGTGGCAAACCAGTGATGGACCAGGCTGCCTGCAGATCAGCGAACCGGTGGAAGAGGTCAGCCTGGACTAGACTAACGCAGAGGTCTTTGATTCCAGCTGAGTTGTCAAACAAGAAGGTGTCTGTCTTTGCTCATTTATTAATTTTGAGGAGTAAATGCCAGTGTTTACACAATAAACATTGATTTTGTTTTTCTTTTGTTGAAACAGTTTGCCCTTCTTGTCGGTGATTCACATCTCCGATCCATCGTGGATGGATACAGCAGTTGTCGTTTGCTGTTCATGAGCAACTGCAGCAGGCAAGAGCACAGGTTCGTCCGAGCATCTTAAATGAAAATGATTAAAAGCTAAGATGACAGGGTTCCCATTTTCCGGCCTGCAAACGGTGCTCTCTGTTTTTATGCACAGGTCAGTCCTAGGACACCACCCCGCAAGTCTGTAGCAGCCACTTCAGCACCTGTTAGGAGTGTCTCTACACCAGTGGTTGTAACTCGTGAGTTGCAAGTACCGCTGATTGCCGAGGTAAGGAGTCACTGCTTTGTGACGAGACTCTGTTATCATATTAGTTTACTTGATCCTATAGTTTACTGAGACACTACACTGTCTCCCTGCATTCTATGAATGTTTTGACCTCGTTTGCTGTAAGTCACTCTGGATAAAGGGCTAAGGCCTACATTGTACATTTGTAATTAGGGGGATCTTGACATGTTTAGAGAACCACTGATATACGTACAAGTGTTGGTTGGTTTGTTTGTTACCCTCTCATTCAGAGTTACAGACCTGTTAGGGGTACATTTGGTTCCATTAGTAAAGTGTTGATATTGCTGATGTATTAAAAACCCTTCTCGATTATTTGATTCATTGAAAAAGGAATCAAACTTAATCAATATTTAACCCAGTACTTTCATGTTTGCTTTTGTGTATATAAATGTATATATCCTTTTACCCCTTGCTAGCTTCAACCCCTGTGGACTACGCTACCTGCAGACCGCTGCAGAGTAGTTCCTGGTGAAGTATCACACAACTACATAGAGGATCCCACAGATGTCCCTGGCCAGCACCTGCCCCGTAAGCAGTGGACAACCCTCAACCGCCTGATGACAGGCGTGGGGACGCTTCGGTGAAGCAATGCGACGGTGGGGCCTCTCGGACAGTGCCCACTGTGAATGTGGAGAGCCCCTACAGACTGTGGAACACATCATGACCAGCTGCCCGAAACACCGCCCGCCACATGGCGACCAAGGCCGTATGAACCTGGATGACGAAACGCTGGATTGGCTTGCTGCAACGGAGCTGAGGATCTGATGACATACGCAAGAAGAAGAAGTATCACACACACATACACACTCACTCGATCACTCAATCGCTCGCTCGCTCGCTCGCTCGCTCGCTCGCTCGTTCGTTCGCTCGTTCGTTCGCTCGTTCAATCACTCACTCACACTCTCTCTCTTTGATTGTTCTATATTGTTTTGGGTAGCTGTTTGTTGCTGTCCTAGTAACACTTGTTGTGTGTGACTTTTTTCTTTCCCAACTCAACGGAAACAGGTAGCTGAAGTCCAAGGAGGTTACAGAGATGCCTCGCCAGTCCAAGCGTGGCAAACCAGTGATGGACCAGGCTGCCTGCAGATCAGCGAACCGGTGGAAGAGGTCAGCCTGGACTAGACTAACGCAGAGGTCTTTGATTCCAGCTGAGTTGTCAAACAAGAAGGTGTCTGTCTTTGCTCATTTATTAATTTTGAGGAGTAAATGCCAGTGTTTACACAATAAACATTGATTTTGTTTTTCTTTTGTTGAAACAGTTTGCCCTTCTTGTCGGTGATTCACATCTCCGATCCATCGTGGATGGATACAGCAGTTGTCGTTTGCTGTTCATGAGCAACTGCAGCAGGCAAGAGCACAGGTTCGTCCGAGCATCTTAAATGAAAATGATTAAAAGCTAAGATGACAGGGTTCCCATTTTCCGGCCTGCAAACGGTGCTCTCTGTTTTTATGCACAGGTCAGTCCTAGGACACCACCCCGCAAGTCTGTAGCAGCCACTTCAGCACCTGTTAGGAGTGTCTCTACACCAGTGGTTGTAACTCGTGAGTTGCAAGTACCGCTGATTGCCGAGGTAAGGAGTCACTGCTTTGTGACGAGACTCTGTTATCATATTAGTTTACTTGATCCTATAGTTTACTGAGACACTACACTGTCTCCCTGCATTCTATGAATGTTTTGACCTCGTTTGCTGTAAGTCACTCTGGATAAAGGGCTAAGGCCTACATTGTACATTTGTAATTAGGGGGATCTTGACATGTTTAGAGAACCACTGATATACGTACAAGTGTTGGTTGGTTTGTTTGTTACCCTCTCATTCAGAGTTACAGACCTGTTAGGGGTACATTTGGTTCCATTAGTAAAGTGTTGATATTGCTGATGTATTAAAAACCCTTCTCGATTATTTGATTCATTGAAAAAGGAATCAAACTTAATCAATATTTAACCCAGTACTTTCATGTTTGCTTTTGTGTATATAAATGTATATATCCTTTTACCCCTTGCTAGCTTCAACCCCTGTGGACTACGCTACCTGCAGACCGCTGCAGAGTAGTTCCTGGTGAAGTATCACACAACTACATAGAGGATCCCACAGATGTCCCTGGCCAGCACCTGCCCCGTAAGCAGTGGACAACCCTCAACCGCCTGATGACAGGCGTGGGGACGCTTCGGTGAAGCAATGCGACGGTGGGGCCTCTCGGACAGTGCCCACTGTGAATGTGGAGAGCCCCTACAGACTGTGGAACACATCATGACCAGCTGCCCGAAACACCGCCCGCCACATGGCGACCAAGGCCGTATGAACCTGGATGACGAAACGCTGGATTGGCTTGCTGCAACGGAGCTGAGGATCTGATGACATACGCAAGAAGAAGAAGTATCACACACACATACACACTCACTCGATCACTCAATCGCTCGCTCGCTCGCTCGCTCGCTCGCTCGCTCGTTCGTTCGCTCGTTCGTTCGCTCGTTCAATCACTCACTCACACTCTCTCTCTTTGATTGTTCTATATTGTTTTGGGTAGCTGTTTGTTGCTGTCCTAGTAACACTTGTTGTGTGTGACTTTTTTCTTTCCCAACTCAACGGAAACAGGTAGCTGAAGTCCAAGGAGGTTACAGAGATGCCTCGCCAGTCCAAGCGTGGCAAACCAGTGATGGACCAGGCTGCCTGCAGATCAGCGAACCGGTGGAAGAGGTCAGCCTGGACTAGACTAACGCAGAGGTCTTTGATTCCAGCTGAGTTGTCAAACAAGAAGGTGTCTGTCTTTGCTCATTTATTAATTTTGAGGAGTAAATGCCAGTGTTTACACAATAAACATTGATTTTGTTTTTCTTTTCTTGAAACAGTTTGCCCTTCTTGTCGGTGATTCACATCTCCGATCCATCGTGGATGGATACAGCAGTTGTCGTTTGCTGTTCATGAGCAACTGCAGCAGGCAAGAGCACAGGTTCGTCCGAGCATCTTAAATGAAAATGATTAAAAGCTAAGATGACAGGGTTCCCATTTTCCGGCCTGCAAACGGTGCTCTCTGTTTTTATGCACAGGTCAGTCCTAGGACACCACCCCGCAAGTCTGTAGCAGCCACTTCAGCACCTGTTAGGAGTGTCTCTACACCAGTGGTTGTAACTCGTGAGTTGCAAGTACCGCTGATTGCCGAGGTAAGGAGTCACTGCTTTGTGACGAGACTCTGTTATCATATTAGTTTACTTGATCCTATAGTTTACTGAGACACTACACTGTCTCCCTGCATTCTATGAATGTTTTGACCTCGTTTGCTGTAAGTCACTCTGGATAAAGGGCTAAGGCCTACATTGTACATTTGTAATTAGGGGGATCTTGACATGTTTAGAGAACCACTGATATACGTACAAGTGTTGGTTGGTTTGTTTGTTACCCTCTCATTCAGAGTTACAGACCTGTTAGGGGTACATTTGGTTCCATTAGTAAAGTGTTGATATTGCTGATGTATTAAAAACCCTTCTCGATTATTTGATTCATTGAAAAAGGAATCAAACTTAATCAATATTTAACCCAGTACTTTCATGTTTGCTTTTGTGTATATAAATGTATATATCCTTTTACCCCTTGCTAGCTTCAACCCCTGTGGACTACGCTACCTGCAGACCGCTGCAGAGTAGTTCCTGGTGAAGTATCACACAACTACATAGAGGATCCCACAGATGTCCCTGGCCAGCACCTGCCCCGTAAGCAGTGGACAACCCTCAACCGCCTGATGACAGGCGTGGGGACGCTTCGGTGAAGCAATGCGACGGTGGGGCCTCTCGGACAGTGCCCACTGTGAATGTGGAGAGCCCCTACAGACTGTGGAACACATCATGACCAGCTGCCCGAAACACCGCCCGCCACATGGCGACCAAGGCCGTATGAACCTGGATGACGAAACGCTGGATTGGCTTGCTGCAACGGAGCTGAGGATCTGATGACATACGCAAGAAGAAGAAGTATCACACACACATACACACTCACTCGATCACTCAATCGCTCGCTCGCTCGCTCGCTCGCTCGCTCGTTCGTTCGCTCGTTCGTTCGCTCGTTCAATCACTCACTCACACTCTCTCTCTTTGATTGTTCTATATTGTTTTGGGTAGCTGTTTGTTGCTGTCCTAGTAACACTTGTTGTGTGTGACTTTTTTCTTTCCCAACTCAACGGAAACAGGTAGCTGAAGTCCAAGGAGGTTACAGAGATGCCTCGCCAGTCCAAGCGTGGCAAACCAGTGATGGACCAGGCTGCCTGCAGATCAGCGAACCGGTGGAAGAGGTCAGCCTGGACTAGACTAACGCAGAGGTCTTTGATTCCAGCTGAGTTGTCAAACAAGAAGGTGTCTGTCTTTGCTCATTTATTAATTTTGAGGAGTAAATGCCAGTGTTTACACAATAAACATTGATTTTGTTTTTCTTTTCTTGAAACAGTTTGCCCTTCTTGTCGGTGATTCACATCTCCGATCCATCGTGGATGGATACAGCAGTTGTCGTTTGCTGTTCATGAGCAACTGCAGCAGGCAAGAGCACAGGTTCGTCCGAGCATCTTAAATGAAAATGATTAAAAGCTAAGATGACAGGGTTCCCATTTTCCGGCCTGCAAACGGTGCTCTCTGTTTTTATGCACAGGTCAGTCCTAGGACACCACCCCGCAAGTCTGTAGCAGCCACTTCAGCACCTGTTAGGAGTGTCTCTACACCAGTGGTTGTAACTCGTGAGTTGCAAGTACCGCTGATTGCCGAGGTAAGGAGTCACTGCTTTGTGACGAGACTCTGTTATCATATTAGTTTACTTGATCCTATAGTTTACTGAGACACTACACTGTCTCCCTGCATTCTATGAATGTTTTGACCTCGTTTGCTGTAAGTCACTCTGGATAAAGGGCTAAGGCCTACATTGTACATTTGTAATTAGGGGGATCTTGACATGTTTAGAGAACCACTGATATACGTACAAGTGTTGGTTGGTTTGTTTGTTACCCTCTCATTCAGAGTTACAGACCTGTTAGGGGTACATTTGGTTCCATTAGTAAAGTGTTGATATTGCTGATGTATTAAAAACCCTTCTCGATTATTTGATTCATTGAAAAAGGAATCAAACTTAATCAATATTTAACCCAGTACTTTCATGTTTGCTTTTGTGTATATAAATGTATATATCCTTTTACCCCTTGCTAGCTTCAACCCCTGTGGACTACGCTACCTGCAGACCGCTGCAGAGTAGTTCCTGGTGAAGTATCACACAACTACATAGAGGATCCCACAGATGTCCCTGGCCAGCACCTGCCCCGTAAGCAGTGGACAACCCTCAACCGCCTGATGACAGGCGTGGGGACGCTTCGGTGAAGCAATGCGACGGTGGGGCCTCTCGGACAGTGCCCACTGTGAATGTGGAGAGCCCCTACAGACTGTGGAACACATCATGACCAGCTGCCCGAAACACCGCCCGCCACATGGCGACCAAGGCCGTATGAACCTGGATGACGAAACGCTGGATTGGCTTGCTGCAACGGAGCTGAGGATCTGATGACATACGCAAGAAGAAGAAGTATCACACACACATACACACTCACTCGATCACTCAATCGCTCGCTCGCTCGCTCGCTCGTTCGTTCGCTCGTTCGTTCGCTCGTTCAATCACTCACTCACACTCTCTCTCTTTGATTGTTCTATATTGTTTTGGGTAGCTGTTTGTTGCTGTCCTAGTAACACTTGTTGTGTGTGACTTTTTTCTTTCCCAACTCAACGGAAACAGGTAGCTGAAGTCCAAGGAGGTTACAGAGATGCCTCGCCAGTCCAAGCGTGGCAAACCAGTGATGGACCAGGCTGCCTGCAGATCAGCGAACCGGTGGAAGAGGTCAGCCTGGACTAGACTAACGCAGAGGTCTTTGATTCCAGCTGAGTTGTCAAACAAGAAGGTGTCTGTCTTTGCTCATTTATTAATTTTGAGGAGTAAATGCCAGTGTTTACACAATAAACATTGATTTTGTTTTTCTTTTCTTGAAACAGTTTGCCCTTCTTGTCGGTGATTCACATCTCCGATCCATCGTGGATGGATACAGCAGTTGTCGTTTGCTGTTCATGAGCAACTGCAGCAGGCAAGAGCACAGGTTCGTCCGAGCATCTTAAATGAAAATTATTAAAAGCTAAGATGACAGGGTTCCCATTTTCCGGCCTGCAAACGGTGCTCTCTGTTTTTATGCACAGGTCAGTCCTAGGACACCACCCCGCAAGTCTGTAGCAGCCACTTCAGCACCTGTTAGGAGTGTCTCTACACCAGTGGTTGTAACTCGTGAGTTGCAAGTACCGCTGATTGCCGAGGTAAGGAGTCACTGCTTTGTGACGAGACTCTGTTATCATATTAGTTTACTTGATCCTATAGTTTACTGAGACACTACACTGTCTCCCTGCATTCTATGAATGTTTTGACCTCGTTTGCTGTAAGTCACTCTGGATAAAGGGCTAAGGCCTACATTATACATTTGTAATTAGGGGGATCTTGACATGTTTAGAGAACCACTGATATACGTACAAGTGTTGGTTGGTTTGTTTGTTACCCTCTCATTCAGAGTTACAGACCTGTTAGGGGTACATTTGGTTCCATTAGTAAAGTGTTGATATTGCTGATGTATTAAAAACCCTTCTCGATTATTTGATTCATTGAAAAAGGAATCAAACTTAATCAATATTTAACCCAGTACTTTCATGTTTGCTTTTGTGTATATAAATGTATATATCCTTTTACCCCTTGCTAGCTTCAACCCCTGTGGACTACGCTACCTGCAGACCGCTGCAGAGTAGTTCCTGGTGAAGTATCACACAACTACATAGAGGATCCCACAGATGTCCCTGGCCAGCACCTGCCCCGTAAGCAGTGGACAACCCTCAACCGCCTGATGACAGGCGTGGGGACGCTTCGGTGAAGCAATGCGACGGTGGGGCCTCTCGGACAGTGCCCACTGTGAATGTGGAGAGCCCCTACAGACTGTGGAACACATCATGACCAGCTGCCCGAAACACCGCCCGCCACATGGCGACCAAGGCCGTATGAACCTGGATGACGAAACGCTGGATTGGCTTGCTGCAACGGAGCTGAGGATCTGATGACATACGCAAGAAGAAGAAGTATCACACACACATACACACTCACTCGATCACTCAATCGCTCGCTCGCTCGCTCGCTCGCTCGCTCGTTCGTTCGCTCGTTCGTTCGCTCGTTCAATCACTCACTCACACTCTCTCTCTTTGATTGTTCTATATTGTTTTGGGTAGCTGTTTGTTGCTGTCCTAGTAACACTTGTTGTGTGTGACTTTTTTCTTTCCCAACTCAACGGAAACAGGTAGCTGAAGTCCAAGGAGGTTACAGAGATGCCTCGCCAGTCCAAGCGTGGCAAACCAGTGATGGACCAGGCTGCCTGCAGATCAGCGAACCGGTGGAAGAGGTCAGCCTGGACTAGACTAACGCAGAGGTCTTTGATTCCAGCTGAGTTGTCAAACAAGAAGGTGTCTGTCTTTGCTCATTTATTAATTTTGAGGAGTAAATGCCAGTGTTTACACAATAAACATTGATTTTGTTTTTCTTTTCTTGAAACAGTTTGCCCTTCTTGTCGGTGATTCACATCTCCGATCCATCGTGGATGGATACAGCAGTTGTCGTTTGCTGTTCATGAGCAACTGCAGCAGGCAAGAGCACAGGTTCGTCCGAGCATCTTAAATGAAAATGATTAAAAGCTAAGATGACAGGGTTCCCATTTTCCGGCCTGCAAACGGTGCTCTCTGTTTTTATGCACAGGTCAGTCCTAGGACACCACCCCGCAAGTCTGTAGCAGCCACTTCAGCACCTGTTAGGAGTGTCTCTACACCAGTGGTTGTAACTCGTGAGTTGCAAGTACCGCTGATTGCCGAGGTAAGGAGTCACTGCTTTGTGACGAGACTCTGTTATCATATTAGTTTACTTGATCCTATAGTTTACTGAGACACTACACTGTCTCCCTGCATTCTATGAATGTTTTGACCTCGTTTGCTGTAAGTCACTCTGGATAAAGGGCTAAGGCCTACATTGTACATTTGTAATTAGGGGGATCTTGACATGTTTAGAGAACCACTGATATACGTACAAGTGTTGGTTGGTTTGTTTGTTACCCTCTCATTCAGAGTTACAGACCTGTTAGGGGTACATTTGGTTCCATTAGTAAAGTGTTGATATTGCTGATGTATTAAAAACCCTTCTCGATTATTTGATTCATTGAAAAAGGAATCAAACTTAATCAATATTTAACCCAGTACTTTCATGTTTGCTTTTGTGTATATAAATGTATATATCCTTTTACCCCTTGCTAGCTTCAACCCCTGTGGACTACGCTACCTGCAGACCGCTGCAGAGTAGTTCCTGGTGAAGTATCACACAACTACATAGAGGATCCCACAGATGTCCCTGGCCAGCACCTGCCCCGTAAGCAGTGGACAACCCTCAACCGCCTGATGACAGGCGTGGGGACGCTTCGGTGAAGCAATGCGACGGTGGGGCCTCTCGGACAGTGCCCACTGTGAATGTGGAGAGCCCCTACAGACTGTGGAACACATCATGACCAGCTGCCCGAAACACCGCCCGCCACATGGCGACCAAGGCCGTATGAACCTGGATGACGAAACGCTGGATTGGCTTGCTGCAACGGAGCTGAGGATCTGATGACATACGCAAGAAGAAGAAGTATCACACACACATACACACTCACTCGATCACTCAATCGCTCGCTCGCTCGCTCGCTCGCTCGCTCGCTCGCTCGTTCGTTCGCTCGTTCGTTCGCTCGTTCAATCACTCACTCACACTCTCTCTCTTTGATTGTTCTATATTGTTTTGGGTAGCTGTTTGTTGCTGTCCTAGTAACACTTGTTGTGTGTGACTTTTTTCTTTCCCAACTCAACGGAAACAGGTAGCTGAAGTCCAAGGAGGTTACAGAGATGCCTCGCCAGTCCAAGCGTGGCAAACCAGTGATGGACCAGGCTGCCTGCAGATCAGCGAACCGGTGGAAGAGGTCAGCCTGGACTAGACTAACGCAGAGGTCTTTGATTCCAGCTGAGTTGTCAAACAAGAAGGTGTCTGTCTTTGCTCATTTATTAATTTTGAGGAGTAAATGCCAGTGTTTACACAATAAACATTGATTTTGTTTTTCTTTTGTTGAAACAGTTTGCCCTTCTTGTCGGTGATTCACATCTCCGATCCATCGTGGATGGATACAGCAGTTGTCGTTTGCTGTTCATGAGCAACTGCAGCAGGCAAGAGCACAGGTTCGTCCGAGCATCTTAAATGAAAATGATTAAAAGCTAAGATGACAGGGTTCCCATTTTCCGGCCTGCAAACGGTGCTCTCTGTTTTTATGCACAGGTCAGTCCTAGGACACCACCCCGCAAGTCTGTAGCAGCCACTTCAGCACCTGTTAGGAGTGTCTCTACACCAGTGGTTGTAACTCGTGAGTTGCAAGTACCGCTGATTGCCGAGGTAAGGAGTCACTGCTTTGTGACGAGACTCTGTTTTCATATTAGTTTACTTGATCCTATAGTTTACTGAGACACTACACTGTCTCCCTGCATTCTATGAATGTTTTGACCTCGTTTGCTGTAAGTCACTCTGGATAAAGGGCTAAGGCCTACATTGTACATTTGTAATTAGGGGGATCTTGACATGTTTAGAGAACCACTGATATACGTACAAGTGTTGGTTGGTTTGTTTGTTACCCTCTCATTCAGAGTTACAGACCTGTTAGGGGTACATTTGGTTCCATTAGTAAAGTGTTGATATTGCTGATGTATTAAAAACCCTTCTCGATTATTTGATTCATTGAAAAAGGAATCAAACTTAATCAATATTTAACCCAGTACTTTCATGTTTGCTTTTGTGTATATAAATGTATATATCCTTTTACCCCTTGCTAGCTTCAACCCCTGTGGACTACGCTACCTGCAGACCGCTGCAGAGTAGTTCCTGGTGAAGTATCACACAACTACATAGAGGATCCCACAGATGTCCCTGGCCAGCACCTGCCCCGTAAGCAGTGGACAACCCTCAACCGCCTGATGACAGGCGTGGGGACGCTTCGGTGAAGCAATGCGACGGTGGGGCCTCTCGGACAGTGCCCACTGTGAATGTGGAGAGCCCCTACAGACTGTGGAACACATCATGACCAGCTGCCCGAAACACCGCCCGCCACATGGCGACCAAGGCCGTATGAACCTGGATGACGAAACGCTGGATTGGCTTGCTGCAACGGAGCTGAGGATCTGATGACATACGCAAGAAGAAGAAGTATCACACACACATACACACTCACTCGATCACTCAATCGCTCGCTCGCTCGCTCGCTCGCTCGTTCGTTCGCTCGTTCGTTCGCTCGTTCAATCACTCACTCACACTCTCTCTCTTTGATTGTTCTATATTGTTTTGGGTAGCTGTTTGTTGCTGTCCTAGTAACACTTGTTGTGTGTGACTTTTTTCTTTCCCAACTCAACGGAAACAGGTAGCTGAAGTCCAAGGAGGTTACAGAGATGCCTCGCCAGTCCAAGCGTGGCAAACCAGTGATGGACCAGGCTGCCTGCAGATCAGCGAACCGGTGGAAGAGGTCAGCCTGGACTAGACTAACGCAGAGGTCTTTGATTCCAGCTGAGTTGTCAAACAAGAAGGTGTCTGTCTTTGCTCATTTATTAATTTTGAGGAGTAAATGCCAGTGTTTACACAATAAACATTGATTTTGTTTTTCTTTTGTTGAAACAGTTTGCCCTTCTTGTCGGTGATTCACATCTCCGATCCATCGTGGATGGATACAGCAGTTGTCGTTTGCTGTTCATGAGCAACTGCAGCAGGCAAGAGCACAGGTTCGTCCGAGCATCTTAAATGAAAATGATTAAAAGCTAAGATGACAGGGTTCCCATTTTCCGGCCTGCAAACGGTGCTCTCTGTTTTTATGCACAGGTCAGTCCTAGGACACCACCCCGCAAGTCTGTAGCAGCCACTTCAGCACCTGTTAGGAGTGTCTCTACACCAGTGGTTGTAACTCGTGAGTTGCAAGTACCGCTGATTGCCGAGGTAAGGAGTCACTGCTTTGTGACGAGACTCTGTTATCATATTAGTTTACTTGATCCTATAGTTTACTGAGACACTACACTGTCTCCCTGCATTCTATGAATGTTTTGACCTCGTTTGCTGTAAGTCACTCTGGATAAAGGGCTAAGGCCTACATTGTACATTTGTAATTAGGGGGATCTTGACATGTTTAGAGAACCACTGATATACGTACAAGTGTTGGTTGGTTTGTTTGTTACCCTCTCATTCAGAGTTACAGACCTGTTAGGGGTACATTTGGTTCCATTAGTAAAGTGTTGATATTGCTGATGTATTAAAAACCCTTCTCGATTATTTGATTCATTGAAAAAGGAATCAAACTTAATCAATATTTAACCCAGTACTTTCATGTTTGCTTTTGTGTATATAAATGTATATATCCTTTTACCCCTTGCTAGCTTCAACCCCTGTGGACTACGCTACCTGCAGACCGCTGCAGAGTAGTTCCTGGTGAAGTATCACACAACTACATAGAGGATCCCACAGATGTCCCTGGCCAGCACCTGCCCCGTAAGCAGTGGACAACCCTCAACCGCCTGATGACAGGCGTGGGGACGCTTCGGTGAAGCAATGCGACGGTGGGGCCTCTCGGACAGTGCCCACTGTGAATGTGGAGAGCCCCTACAGACTGTGGAACACATCATGACCAGCTGCCCGAAACACCGCCCGCCACATGGCGACCAAGGCCGTATGAACCTGGATGACGAAACGCTGGATTGGCTTGCTGCAACGGAGCTGAGGATCTGATGACATACGCAAGAAGAAGAAGTATCACACACACATACACACTCACTCGATCACTCAATCGCTCGCTCGCTCGCTCGTTCGTTCGCTCGTTCGTTCGCTCGTTCAATCACTCACTCACACTCTCTCTCTTTGATTGTTCTATATTGTTTTGGGTAGCTGTTTGTTGCTGTCCTAGTAACACTTGTTGTGTGTGACTTTTTTCTTTCCCAACTCAACGGAAACAGGTAGCTGAAGTCCAAGGAGGTTACAGAGATGCCTCGCCAGTCCAAGCGTGGCAAACCAGTGATGGACCAGGCTGCCTGCAGATCAGCGAACCGGTGGAAGAGGTCAGCCTGGACTAGACTAACGCAGAGGTCTTTGATTCCAGCTGAGTTGTCAAACAAGAAGGTGTCTGTCTTTGCTCATTTATTAATTTTGAGGAGTAAATGCCAGTGTTTACACAATAAACATTGATTTTGTTTTTCTTTTGTTGAAACAGTTTGCCCTTCTTGTCGGTGATTCACATCTCCGATCCATCGTGGATGGATACAGCAGTTGTCGTTTGCTGTTCATGAGCAACTGCAGCAGGCAAGAGCACAGGTTCGTCCGAGCATCTTAAATGAAAATGATTAAAAGCTAAGATGACAGGGTTCCCATTTTCCGGCCTGCAAACGGTGCTCTCTGTTTTTATGCACAGGTCAGTCCTAGGACACCACCCCGCAAGTCTGTAGCAGCCACTTCAGCACCTGTTAGGAGTGTCTCTACACCAGTGGTTGTAACTCGTGAGTTGCAAGTACCGCTGATTGCCGAGGTAAGGAGTCACTGCTTTGTGACGAGACTCTGTTATCATATTAGTTTACTTGATCCTATAGTTTACTGAGACACTACACTGTCTCCCTGCATTCTATGAATGTTTTGACCTCGTTTGCTGTAAGTCACTCTGGATAAAGGGCTAAGGCCTACATTGTACATTTGTAATTAGGGGGATCTTGACATGTTTAGAGAACCACTGATATACGTACAAGTGTTGGTTGGTTTGTTTGTTACCCTCTCATTCAGAGTTACAGACCTGTTAGGGGTACATTTGGTTCCATTAGTAAAGTGTTGATATTGCTGATGTATTAAAAACCCTTCTCGATTATTTGATTCATTGAAAAAGGAATCAAACTTAATCAATATTTAACCCAGTACTTTCATGTTTGCTTTTGTGTATATAAATGTATATATCCTTTTACCCCTTGCTAGCTTCAACCCCTGTGGACTACGCTACCTGCAGACCGCTGCAGAGTAGTTCCTGGTGAAGTATCACACAACTACATAGAGGATCCCACAGATGTCCCTGGCCAGCACCTGCCCCGTAAGCAGTGGACAACCCTCAACCGCCTGATGACAGGCGTGGGGACGCTTCGGTGAAGCAATGCGACGGTGGGGCCTCTCGGACAGTGCCCACTGTGAATGTGGAGAGCCCCTACAGACTGTGGAACACATCATGACCAGCTGCCCGAAACACCGCCCGCCACATGGCGACCAAGGCCGTATGAACCTGGATGACGAAACGCTGGATTGGCTTGCTGCAACGGAGCTGAGGATCTGATGACATACGCAAGAAGAAGAAGTATCACACACACATACACACTCACTCGATCACTCAATCGCTCGCTCGCTCGCTCGTTCGTTCGCTCGTTCGTTCGCTCGTTCAATCACTCACTCACACTCTCTCTCTTTGATTGTTCTATATTGTTTTGGGTAGCTGTTTGTTGCTGTCCTAGTAACACTTGTTGTGTGTGACTTTTTTCTTTCCCAACTCAACGGAAACAGGTAGCTGAAGTCCAAGGAGGTTACAGAGATGCCTCGCCAGTCCAAGCGTGGCAAACCAGTGATGGACCAGGCTGCCTGCAGATCAGCGAACCGGTGGAAGAGGTCAGCCTGGACTAGACTAACGCAGAGGTCTTTGATTCCAGCTGAGTTGTCAAACAAGAAGGTGTCTGTCTTTGCTCATTTATTAATTTTGAGGAGTAAATGCCAGTGTTTACACAATAAACATTGATTTTGTTTTTCTTTTGTTGAAACAGTTTGCCCTTCTTGTCGGTGATTCACATCTCCGATCCATCGTGGATGGATACAGCAGTTGTCGTTTGCTGTTCATGAGCAACTGCAGCAGGCAAGAGCACAGGTTCGTCCGAGCATCTTAAATGAAAATGATTAAAAGCTAAGATGACAGGGTTCCCATTTTCCGGCCTGCAAACGGTGCTCTCTGTTTTTATGCACAGGTCAGTCCTAGGACACCACCCCGCAAGTCTGTAGCAGCCACTTCAGCACCTGTTAGGAGTGTCTCTACACCAGTGGTTGTAACTCGTGAGTTGCAAGTACCGCTGATTGCCGAGGTAAGGAGTCACTGCTTTGTGACGAGACTCTGTTATCATATTAGTTTACTTGATCCTATAGTTTACTGAGACACTACACTGTCTCCCTGCATTCTATGAATGTTTTGACCTCGTTTGCTGTAAGTCACTCTGGATAAAGGGCTAAGGCCTACATTGTACATTTGTAATTAGGGGGATCTTGACATGTTTAGAGAACCACTGATATACGTACAAGTGTTGGTTGGTTTGTTTGTTACCCTCTCATTCAGAGTTACAGACCTGTTAGGGGTACATTTGGTTCCATTAGTAAAGTGTTGATATTGCTGATGTATTAAAAACCCTTCTCGATTATTTGATTCATTGAAAAAGGAATCAAACTTAATCAATATTTAACCCAGTACTTTCATGTTTGCTTTTGTGTATATAAATGTATATATCCTTTTACCCCTTGCTAGCTTCAACCCCTGTGGACTACGCTACCTGCAGACCGCTGCAGAGTAGTTCCTGGTGAAGTATCACACAACTACATAGAGGATCCCACAGATGTCCCTGGCCAGCACCTGCCCCGTAAGCAGTGGACAACCCTCAACCGCCTGATGACAGGCGTGGGGACGCTTCGGTGAAGCAATGCGACGGTGGGGCCTCTCGGACAGTGCCCACTGTGAATGTGGAGAGCCCCTACAGACTGTGGAACACATCATGACCAGCTGCCCGAAACACCGCCCGCCACATGGCGACCAAGGCCGTATGAACCTGGATGACGAAACGCTGGATTGGCTTGCTGCAACGGAGCTGAGGATCTGATGACATACGCAAGAAGAAGAAGTATCACACACACATACACACTCACTCGATCACTCAATCGCTCGCTCGCTCGCTCGCTCGCTCGTTCGTTCGCTCGTTCGTTCGCTCGTTCAATCACTCACTCACACTCTCTCTCTTTGATTGTTCTATATTGTTTTGGGTAGCTGTTTGTTGCTGTCCTAGTAACACTTGTTGTGTGTGACTTTTTTCTTTCCCAACTCAACGGAAACAGGTAGCTGAAGTCCAAGGAGGTTACAGAGATGCCTCGCCAGTCCAAGCGTGGCAAACCAGTGATGGACCAGGCTGCCTGCAGATCAGCGAACCGGTGGAAGAGGTCAGCCTGGACTAGACTAACGCAGAGGTCTTTGATTCCAGCTGAGTTGTCAAACAAGAAGGTGTCTGTCTTTGCTCATTTATTAATTTTGAGGAGTAAATGCCAGTGTTTACACAATAAACATTGATTTTGTTTTTCTTTTGTTGAAACAGTTTGCCCTTCTTGTCGGTGATTCACATCTCCGATCCATCGTGGATGGATACAGCAGTTGTCGTTTGCTGTTCATGAGCAACTGCAGCAGGCAAGAGCACAGGTTCGTCCGAGCATCTTAAATGAAAATGATTAAAAGCTAAGATGACAGGGTTCCCATTTTCCGGCCTGCAAACGGTGCTCTCTGTTTTTATGCACAGGTCAGTCCTAGGACACCACCCCGCAAGTCTGTAGCAGCCACTTCAGCACCTGTTAGGAGTGTCTCTACACCAGTGGTTGTAACTCGTGAGTTGCAAGTACCGCTGATTGCCGAGGTAAGGAGTCACTGCTTTGTGACGAGACTCTGTTATCATATTAGTTTACTTGATCCTATAGTTTACTGAGACACTACACTGTCTCCCTGCATTCTATGAATGTTTTGACCTCGTTTGCTGTAAGTCACTCTGGATAAAGGGCTAAGGCCTACATTGTACATTTGTAATTAGGGGGATCTTGACATGTTTAGAGAACCACTGATATACGTACAAGTGTTGGTTGGTTTGTTTGTTACCCTCTCATTCAGAGTTACAGACCTGTTAGGGGTACATTTGGTTCCATTAGTAAAGTGTTGATATTGCTGATGTATTAAAAACCCTTCTCGATTATTTGATTCATTGAAAAAGGAATCAAACTTAATCAATATTTAACCCAGTACTTTCATGTTTGCTTTTGTGTATATAAATGTATATATCCTTTTACCTCTTGCTAGCTTCAACCCCTGTGGACTACGCTACCTGCAGACCGCTGCAGAGTAGTTCCTGGTGAAGTATCACACAACTACATAGAGGATCCCACAGATGTCCCTGGCCAGCACCTGCCCCGTAAGCAGTGGACAACCCTCAACCGCCTGATGACAGGCGTGGGGACGCTTCGGTGAAGCAATGCGACGGTGGGGCCTCTCGGACAGTGCCCACTGTGAATGTGGAGAGCCCCTACAGACTGTGGAACACATCATGACCAGCTGCCCGAAACACCGCCCGCCACATGGCGACCAAGGCCGTATGAACCTGGATGACGAAACGCTGGATTGGCTTGCTGCAACGGAGCTGAGGATCTGATGACATACGCAAGAAGAAGAAGTATCACACACACATACACACTCACTCGATCACTCAATCGCTCGCTCGCTCGCTCGTTCGTTCGCTCGTTCGTTCGCTCGTTCAATCACTCACTCACACTCTCTCTCTTTGATTGTTCTATATTGTTTTGGGTAGCTGTTTGTTGCTGTCCTAGTAACACTTGTTGTGTGTGACTTTTTTCTTTCCCAACTCAACGGAAACAGGTAGCTGAAGTCCAAGGAGGTTACAGAGATGCCTCGCCAGTCCAAGCGTGGCAAACCAGTGATGGACCAGGCTGCCTGCAGATCAGCGAACCGGTGGAAGAGGTCAGCCTGGACTAGACTAACGCAGAGGTCTTTGATTCCAGCTGAGTTGTCAAACAAGAAGGTGTCTGTCTTTGCTCATTTATTAATTTTGAGGAGTAAATGCCAGTGTTTACACAATAAACATTGATTTTGTTTTTCTTTTGTTGAAACAGTTTGCCCTTCTTGTCGGTGATTCACATCTCCGATCCATCGTGGATGGATACAGCAGTTGTCGTTTGCTGTTCATGAGCAACTGCAGCAGGCAAGAGCACAGGTTCGTCCGAGCATCTTAAATGAAAATGATTAAAAGCTAAGATGACAGGGTTCCCATTTTCCGGCCTGCAAACGGTGCTCTCTGTTTTTATGCACAGGTCAGTCCTAGGACACCACCCCGCAAGTCTGTAGCAGCCACTTCAGCACCTGTTAGGAGTGTCTCTACACCAGTGGTTGTAACTCGTGAGTTGCAAGTACCGCTGATTGCCGAGGTAAGGAGTCACTGCTTTGTGACGAGACTCTGTTATCATATTAGTTTACTTGATCCTATAGTTTACTGAGACACTACACTGTCTCCCTGCATTCTATGAATGTTTTGACCTCGTTTGCTGTAAGTCACTCTGGATAAAGGGCTAAGGCCTACATTGTACATTTGTAATTAGGGGGATCTTGACATGTTTAGAGAACCACTGATATACGTACAAGTGTTGGTTGGTTTGTTTGTTACCCTCTCATTCAGAGTTACAGACCTGTTAGGGGTACATTTGGTTCCATTAGTAAAGTGTTGATATTGCTGATGTATTAAAAACCCTTCTCGATTATTTGATTCATTGAAAAAGGAATCAAACTTAATCAATATTTAACCCAGTACTTTCATGTTTGCTTTTGTGTATATAAATGTATATATCCTTTTACCCCTTGCTAGCTTCAACCCCTGTGGACTACGCTACCTGCAGACCGCTGCAGAGTAGTTCCTGGTGAAGTATCACACAACTACATAGAGGATCCCACAGATGTCCCTGGCCAGCACCTGCCCCGTAAGCAGTGGACAACCCTCAACCGCCTGATGACAGGCGTGGGGACGCTTCGGTGAAGCAATGCGACGGTGGGGCCTCTCGGACAGTGCCCACTGTGAATGTGGAGAGCCCCTACAGACTGTGGAACACATCATGACCAGCTGCCCGAAACACCGCCCGCCACATGGCGACCAAGGCCGTATGAACCTGGATGACGAAACGCTGGATTGGCTTGCTGCAACGGAGCTGAGGATCTGATGACATACGCAAGAAGAAGAAGTATCACACACACATACACACTCACTCGATCACTCAATCGCTCGCTCGCTCGCTCGTTCGTTCGCTCGTTCGTTCGCTCGTTCAATCACTCACTCACACTCTCTCTCTTTGATTGTTCTATATTGTTTTGGGTAGCTGTTTGTTGCTGTCCTAGTAACACTTGTTGTGTGTGACTTTTTTCTTTCCCAACTCAACGGAAACAGGTAGCTGAAGTCCAAGGAGGTTACAGAGATGCCTCGCCAGTCCAAGCGTGGCAAACCAGTGATGGACCAGGCTGCCTGCAGATCAGCGAACCGGTGGAAGAGGTCAGCCTGGACTAGACTAACGCAGAGGTCTTTGATTCCAGCTGAGTTGTCAAACAAGAAGGTGTCTGTCTTTGCTCATTTATTAATTTTGAGGAGTAAATGCCAGTGTTTACACAATAAACATTGATTTTGTTTTTCTTTTGTTGAAACAGTTTGCCCTTCTTGTCGGTGATTCACATCTCCGATCCATCGTGGATGGATACAGCAGTTGTCGTTTGCTGTTCATGAGCAACTGCAGCAGGCAAGAGCACAGGTTCGTCCGAGCATCTTAAATGAAAATGATTAAAAGCTAAGATGACAGGGTTCCCATTTTCCGGCCTGCAAACGGTGCTCTCTGTTTTTATGCACAGGTCAGTCCTAGGACACCACCCCGCAAGTCTGTAGCAGCCACTTCAGCACCTGTTAGGAGTGTCTCTACACCAGTGGTTGTAACTCGTGAGTTGCAAGTACCGCTGATTGCCGAGGTAAGGAGTCACTGCTTTGTGACGAGACTCTGTTATCATATTAGTTTACTTGATCCTATAGTTTACTGAGACACTACACTGTCTCCCTGCATTCTATGAATGTTTTGACCTCGTTTGCTGTAAGTCACTCTGGATAAAGGGCTAAGGCCTACATTGTACATTTGTAATTAGGGGGATCTTGACATGTTTAGAGAACCACTGATATACGTACAAGTGTTGGTTGGTTTGTTTGTTACCCTCTCATTCAGAGTTACAGACCTGTTAGGGGTACATTTGGTTCCATTAGTAAAGTGTTGATATTGCTGATGTATTAAAAACCCTTCTCGATTATTTGATTCATTGAAAAAGGAATCAAACTTAATCAATATTTAACCCAGTACTTTCATGTTTGCTTTTGTGTATATAAATGTATATATCCTTTTACCCCTTGCTAGCTTCAACCCCTGTGGACTACGCTACCTGCAGACCGCTGCAGAGTAGTTCCTGGTGAAGTATCACACAACTACATAGAGGATCCCACAGATGTCCCTGGCCAGCACCTGCCCCGTAAGCAGTGGACAACCCTCAACCGCCTGATGACAGGCGTGGGGACGCTTCGGTGAAGCAATGCGACGGTGGGGCCTCTCGGACAGTGCCCACTGTGAATGTGGAGAGCCCCTACAGACTGTGGAACACATCATGACCAGCTGCCCGAAACACCGCCCGCCACATGGCGACCAAGGCCGTATGAACCTGGATGACGAAACGCTGGATTGGCTTGCTGCAACGGAGCTGAGGATCTGATGACATACGCAAGAAGAAGAAGTATCACACACACATACACACTCACTCGATCACTCAATCGCTCGCTCGCTCGCTCGTTCGTTCGCTCGTTCGTTCGCTCGTTCAATCACTCACTCACACTCTCTCTCTTTGATTGTTCTATATTGTTTTGGGTAGCTGTTTGTTGCTGTCCTAGTAACACTTGTTGTGTGTGACTTTTTTCTTTCCCAACTCAACGGAAACAGGTAGCTGAAGTCCAAGGAGGTTACAGAGATGCCTCGCCAGTCCAAGCGTGGCAAACCAGTGATGGACCAGGCTGCCTGCAGATCAGCGAACCGGTGGAAGAGGTCAGCCTGGACTAGACTAACGCAGAGGTCTTTGATTCCAGCTGAGTTGTCAAACAAGAAGGTGTCTGTCTTTGCTCATTTATTAATTTTGAGGAGTAAATGCCAGTGTTTACACAATAAACATTGATTTTGTTTTTCTTTTGTTGAAACAGTTTGCCCTTCTTGTCGGTGATTCACATCTCCGATCCATCGTGGATGGATACAGCAGTTGTCGTTTGCTGTTCATGAGCAACTGCAGCAGGCAAGAGCACAGGTTCGTCCGAGCATCTTAAATGAAAATGATTAAAAGCTAAGATGACAGGGTTCCCATTTTCCGGCCTGCAAACGGTGCTCTCTGTTTTTATGCACAGGTCAGTCCTAGGACACCACCCCGCAAGTCTGTAGCAGCCACTTCAGCACCTGTTAGGAGTGTCTCTACACCAGTGGTTGTAACTCGTGAGTTGCAAGTACCGCTGATTGCCGAGGTAAGGAGTCACTGCTTTGTGACGAGACTCTGTTATCATATTAGTTTACTTGATCCTATAGTTTACTGAGACACTACACTGTCTCCCTGCATTCTATGAATGTTTTGACCTCGTTTGCTGTAAGTCACTCTGGATAAAGGGCTAAGGCCTACATTGTACATTTGTAATTAGGGGGATCTTGACATGTTTAGAGAACCACTGATATACGTACAAGTGTTGGTTGGTTTGTTTGTTACCCTCTCATTCAGAGTTACAGACCTGTTAGGGGTACATTTGGTTCCATTAGTAAAGTGTTGATATTGCTGATGTATTAAAAACCCTTCTCGATTATTTGATTCATTGAAAAAGGAATCAAACTTAATCAATATTTAACCCAGTACTTTCATGTTTGCTTTTGTGTATATAAATGTATATATCCTTTTACCCCTTGCTAGCTTCAACCCCTGTGGACTACGCTACCTGCAGACCGCTGCAGAGTAGTTCCTGGTGAAGTATCACACAACTACATAGAGGATCCCACAGATGTCCCTGGCCAGCACCTGCCCCGTAAGCAGTGGACAACCCTCAACCGCCTGATGACAGGCGTGGGGACGCTTCGGTGAAGCAATGCGACGGTGGGGCCTCTCGGACAGTGCCCACTGTGAATGTGGAGAGCCCCTACAGACTGTGGAACACATCATGACCAGCTGCCCGAAACACCGCCCGCCACATGGCGACCAAGGCCGTATGAACCTGGATGACGAAACGCTGGATTGGCTTGCTGCAACGGAGCTGAGGATCTGATGACATACGCAAGAAGAAGAAGTATCACACACACATACACACTCACTCGATCACTCAATCGCTCGCTCGCTCGCTCGTTCGTTCGCTCGTTCGTTCGCTCGTTCAATCACTCACTCACACTCTCTCTCTTTGATTGTTCTATATTGTTTTGGGTAGCTGTTTGTTGCTGTCCTAGTAACACTTGTTGTGTGTGACTTTTTTCTTTCCCAACTCAACGGAAACAGGTAGCTGAAGTCCAAGGAGGTTACAGAGATGCCTCGCCAGTCCAAGCGTGGCAAACCAGTGATGGACCAGGCTGCCTGCAGATCAGCGAACCGGTGGAAGAGGTCAGCCTGGACTAGACTAACGCAGAGGTCTTTGATTCCAGCTGAGTTGTCAAACAAGAAGGTGTCTGTCTTTGCTCATTTATTAATTTTGAGGAGTAAATGCCAGTGTTTACACAATAAACATTGATTTTGTTTTTCTTTTGTTGAAACAGTTTGCCCTTCTTGTCGGTGATTCACATCTCCGATCCATCGTGGATGGATACAGCAGTTGTCGTTTGCTGTTCATGAGCAACTGCAGCAGGCAAGAGCACAGGTTCGTCCGAGCATCTTAAATGAAAATGATTAAAAGCTAAGATGACAGGGTTCCCATTTTCCGGCCTGCAAACGGTGCTCTCTGTTTTTATGCACAGGTCAGTCCTAGGACACCACCCCGCAAGTCTGTAGCAGCCACTTCAGCACCTGTTAGGAGTGTCTCTACACCAGTGGTTGTAACTCGTGAGTTGCAAGTACCGCTGATTGCCGAGGTAAGGAGTCACTGCTTTGTGACGAGACTCTGTTATCATATTAGTTTACTTGATCCTATAGTTTACTGAGACACTACACTGTCTCCCTGCATTCTATGAATGTTTTGACCTCGTTTGCTGTAAGTCACTCTGGATAAAGGGCTAAGGCCTACATTGTACATTTGTAATTAGGGGGATCTTGACATGTTTAGAGAACCACTGATATACGTACAAGTGTTGGTTGGTTTGTTTGTTACCCTCTCATTCAGAGTTACAGACCTGTTAGGGGTACATTTGGTTCCATTAGTAAAGTGTTGATATTGCTGATGTATTAAAAACCCTTCTCGATTATTTGATTCATTGAAAAAGGAATCAAACTTAATCAATATTTAACCCAGTACTTTCATGTTTGCTTTTGTGTATATAAATGTATATATCCTTTTACCCCTTGCTAGCTTCAACCCCTGTGGACTACGCTACCTGCAGACCGCTGCAGAGTAGTTCCTGGTGAAGTATCACACAACTACATAGAGGATCCCACAGATGTCCCTGGCCAGCACCTGCCCCGTAAGCAGTGGACAACCCTCAACCGCCTGATGACAGGCGTGGGGACGCTTCGGTGAAGCAATGCGACGGTGGGGCCTCTCGGACAGTGCCCACTGTGAATGTGGAGAGCCCCTACAGACTGTGGAACACATCATGACCAGCTGCCCGAAACACCGCCCGCCACATGGCGACCAAGGCCGTATGAACCTGGATGACGAAACGCTGGATTGGCTTGCTGCAACGGAGCTGAGGATCTGATGACATACGCAAGAAGAAGAAGTATCACACACACATACACACTCACTCGATCACTCAATCGCTCGCTCGCTCGCTCGCTCGCTCGCTCGCTCGCTCGCTCGTTCGTTCGCTCGTTCGTTCGCTCGTTCAATCACTCACTCACACTCTCTCTCTTTGATTGTTCTATATTGTTTTGGGTAGCTGTTTGTTGCTGTCCTAGTAACACTTGTTGTGTGTGACTTTTTTCTTTCCCAACTCAACGGAAACAGGTAGCTGAAGTCCAAGGAGGTTACAGAGATGCCTCGCCAGTCCAAGCGTGGCAAACCAGTGATGGACCAGGCTGCCTGCAGATCAGCGAACCGGTGGAAGAGGTCAGCCTGGACTAGACTAACGCAGAGGTCTTTGATTCCAGCTGAGTTGTCAAACAAGAAGGTGTCTGTCTTTGCTCATTTATTAATTTTGAGGAGTAAATGCCAGTGTTTACACAATAAACATTGATTTTGTTTTTCTTTTCTTGAAACAGTTTGCCCTTCTTGTCGGTGATTCACATCTCCGATCCATCGTGGATGGATACAGCAGTTGTCGTTTGCTGTTCATGAGCAACTGCAGCAGGCAAGAGCACAGGTTCGTCCGAGCATCTTAAATGAAAATGATTAAAAGCTAAGATGACAGGGTTCCCATTTTCCGGCCTGCAAACGGTGCTCTCTGTTTTTATGCACAGGTCAGTCCTAGGACACCACCCCGCAAGTCTGTAGCAGCCACTTCAGCACCTGTTAGGAGTGTCTCTACACCAGTGGTTGTAACTCGTGAGTTGCAAGTACCGCTGATTGCCGAGGTAAGGAGTCACTGCTTTGTGACGAGACTCTGTTATCATATTAGTTTACTTGATCCTATAGTTTACTGAGACACTACACTGTCTCCCTGCATTCTATGAATGTTTTGACCTCGTTTGCTGTAAGTCACTCTGGATAAAGGGCTAAGGCCTACATTGTACATTTGTAATTAGGGGGATCTTGACATGTTTAGAGAACCACTGATATACGTACAAGTGTTGGTTGGTTTGTTTGTTACCCTCTCATTCAGAGTTACAGACCTGTTAGGGGTACATTTGGTTCCATTAGTAAAGTGTTGATATTGCTGATGTATTAAAAACCCTTCTCGATTATTTGATTCATTGAAAAAGGAATCAAACTTAATCAATATTTAACCCAGTACTTTCATGTTTGCTTTTGTGTATATAAATGTATATATCCTTTTACCCCTTGCTAGCTTCAACCCCTGTGGACTACGCTACCTGCAGACCGCTGCAGAGTAGTTCCTGGTGAAGTATCACACAACTACATAGAGGATCCCACAGATGTCCCTGGCCAGCACCTGCCCCGTAAGCAGTGGACAACCCTCAACCGCCTGATGACAGGCGTGGGGACGCTTCGGTGAAGCAATGCGACGGTGGGGCCTCTCGGACAGTGCCCACTGTGAATGTGGAGAGCCCCTACAGACTGTGGAACACATCATGACCAGCTGCCCGAAACACCGCCCGCCACATGGCGACCAAGGCCGTATGAACCTGGATGACGAAACGCTGGATTGGCTTGCTGCAACGGAGCTGAGGATCTGATGACATACGCAAGAAGAAGAAGTATCACACACACATACACACTCACTCGATCACTCAATCGCTCGCTCGCTCGCTCGCTCGCTCGCTCGCTCGCTCGTTCGTTCGCTCGTTCGTTCGCTCGTTCAATCACTCACTCACACTCTCTCTCTTTGATTGTTCTATATTGTTTTGGGTAGCTGTTTGTTGCTGTCCTAGTAACACTTGTTGTGTGTGACTTTTTTCTTTCCCAACTCAACGGAAACAGGTAGCTGAAGTCCAAGGAGGTTACAGAGATGCCTCGCCAGTCCAAGCGTGGCAAACCAGTGATGGACCAGGCTGCCTGCAGATCAGCGAACCGGTGGAAGAGGTCAGCCTGGACTAGACTAACGCAGAGGTCTTTGATTCCAGCTGAGTTGTCAAACAAGAAGGTGTCTGTCTTTGCTCATTTATTAATTTTGAGGAGTAAATGCCAGTGTTTACACAATAAACATTGATTTTGTTTTTCTTTTGTTGAAACAGTTTGCCCTTCTTGTCGGTGATTCACATCTCCGATCCATCGTGGATGGATACAGCAGTTGTCGTTTGCTGTTCATGAGCAACTGCAGCAGGCAAGAGCACAGGTTCGTCCGAGCATCTTAAATGAAAATGATTAAAAGCTAAGATGACAGGGTTCCCATTTTCCGGCCTGCAAACGGTGCTCTCTGTTTTTATGCACAGGTCAGTCCTAGGACACCACCCCGCAAGTCTGTAGCAGCCACTTCAGCACCTGTTAGGAGTGTCTCTACACCAGTGGTTGTAACTCGTGAGTTGCAAGTACCGCTGATTGCCGAGGTAAGGAGTCACTGCTTTGTGACGAGACTCTGTTATCATATTAGTTTACTTGATCCTATAGTTTACTGAGACACTACACTGTCTCCCTGCATTCTATGAATGTTTTGACCTCGTTTGCTGTAAGTCACTCTGGATAAAGGGCTAAGGCCTACATTGTACATTTGTAATTAGGGGGATCTTGACATGTTTAGAGAACCACTGATATACGTACAAGTGTTGGTTGGTTTGTTTGTTACCCTCTCATTCAGAGTTACAGACCTGTTAGGGGTACATTTGGTTCCATTAGTAAAGTGTTGATATTGCTGATGTATTAAAAACCCTTCTCGATTATTTGATTCATTGAAAAAGGAATCAAACTTAATCAATATTTAACCCAGTACTTTCATGTTTGCTTTTGTGTATATAAATGTATATATCCTTTTACCCCTTGCTAGCTTCAACCCCTGTGGACTACGCTACCTGCAGACCGCTGCAGAGTAGTTCCTGGTGAAGTATCACACAACTACATAGAGGATCCCACAGATGTCCCTGGCCAGCACCTGCCCCGTAAGCAGTGGACAACCCTCAACCGCCTGATGACAGGCGTGGGGACGCTTCGGTGAAGCAATGCGACGGTGGGGCCTCTCGGACAGTGCCCACTGTGAATGTGGAGAGCCCCTACAGACTGTGGAACACATCATGACCAGCTGCCCGAAACACCGCCCGCCACATGGCGACCAAGGCCGTATGAACCTGGATGACGAAACGCTGGATTGGCTTGCTGCAACGGAGCTGAGGATCTGATGACATACGCAAGAAGAAGAAGTATCACACACACATACACACTCACTCGATCACTCAATCGCTCGCTCGCTCGCTCGCTCGCTCGCTCGTTCGTTCGCTCGTTCGTTCGCTCGTTCAATCACTCACTCACACTCTCTCTCTTTGATTGTTCTATATTGTTTTGGGTAGCTGTTTGTTGCTGTCCTAGTAACACTTGTTGTGTGTGACTTTTTTCTTTCCCAACTCAACGGAAACAGGTAGCTGAAGTCCAAGGAGGTTACAGAGATGCCTCGCCAGTCCAAGCGTGGCAAACCAGTGATGGACCAGGCTGCCTGCAGATCAGCGAACCGGTGGAAGAGGTCAGCCTGGACTAGACTAACGCAGAGGTCTTTGATTCCAGCTGAGTTGTCAAACAAGAAGGTGTCTGTCTTTGCTCATTTATTAATTTTGAGGAGTAAATGCCAGTGTTTACACAATAAACATTGATTTTGTTTTTCTTTTGTTGAAACAGTTTGCCCTTCTTGTCGGTGATTCACATCTCCGATCCATCGTGGATGGATACAGCAGTTGTCGTTTGCTGTTCATGAGCAACTGCAGCAGGCAAGAGCACAGGTTCGTCCGAGCATCTTAAATGAAAATGATTAAAAGCTAAGATGACAGGGTTCCCATTTTCCGGCCTGCAAACGGTGCTCTCTGTTTTTATGCACAGGTCAGTCCTAGGACACCACCCCGCAAGTCTGTAGCAGCCACTTCAGCACCTGTTAGGAGTGTCTCTACACCAGTGGTTGTAACTCGTGAGTTGCAAGTACCGCTGATTGCCGAGGTAAGGAGTCACTGCTTTGTGACGAGACTCTGTTATCATATTAGTTTACTTGATCCTATAGTTTACTGAGACACTACACTGTCTCCCTGCATTCTATGAATGTTTTGACCTCGTTTGCTGTAAGTCACTCTGGATAAAGGGCTAAGGCCTACATTGTACATTTGTAATTAGGGGGATCTTGACATGTTTAGAGAACCACTGATATACGTACAAGTGTTGGTTGGTTTGTTTGTTACCCTCTCATTCAGAGTTACAGACCTGTTAGGGGTACATTTGGTTCCATTAGTAAAGTGTTGATATTGCTGATGTATTAAAAACCCTTCTCGATTATTTGATTCATTGAAAAAGGAATCAAACTTAATCAATATTTAACCCAGTACTTTCATGTTTGCTTTTGTGTATATAAATGTATATATCCTTTTACCCCTTGCTAGCTTCAACCCCTGTGGACTACGCTACCTGCAGACCGCTGCAGAGTAGTTCCTGGTGAAGTATCACACAACTACATAGAGGATCCCACAGATGTCCCTGGCCAGCACCTGCCCCGTAAGCAGTGGACAACCCTCAACCGCCTGATGACAGGCGTGGGGACGCTTCGGTGAAGCAATGCGACGGTGGGGCCTCTCGGACAGTGCCCACTGTGAATGTGGAGAGCCCCTACAGACTGTGGAACACATCATGACCAGCTGCCCGAAACACCGCCCGCCACATGGCGACCAAGGCCGTATGAACCTGGATGACGAAACGCTGGATTGGCTTGCTGCAACGGAGCTGAGGATCTGATGACATACGCAAGAAGAAGAAGTATCACACACACATACACACTCACTCGATCACTCAATCGCTCGCTCGCTCGTTCGTTCGCTCGCTCGTTCAATCACTCACTCACACTCTCTCTCTTTGATTGTTCTATATTGTTTTGGGTAGCTGTTTGTTGCTGTCCTAGTAACACTTGTTGTGTGTGACTTTTTTCTTTCCCAACTCAACGGAAACAGGTAGCTGAAGTCCAAGGAGGTTACAGAGATGCCTCGCCAGTCCAAGCGTGGCAAACCAGTGATGGACCAGGCTGCCTGCAGATCAGCGAACTGGTGGAAGAGGTCAGCCTGGACTAGACTAACGCAGAGGTCTTTGATTCCAGCTGAGTTGTCAAACAAGAAGGTGTCTGTCTTTGCTCATTTATTAATTTTGAGGAGTAAATGCCAGTGTTTACACAATAAACATTGATTTTGTTTTTCTTTTGTTGAAACAGTTTGCCCTTCTTGTCGGTGATTCACATCTCCGATCCATCGTGGATGGATACAGCAGTTGTCGTTTGCTGTTCATGAGCAACTGCAGCAGGCAAGAGCACAGGTTCGTCCGAGCATCTTAAATGAAAATGATTAAAAGCTAAGATGACAGGGTTCCCATTTTCCGGCCTGCAAACGGTGCTCTCTGTTTTTATGCACAGGTCAGTCCTAGGACACCACCCCGCAAGTCTGTAGCAGCCACTTCAGCACCTGTTAGGAGTGTCTCTACACCAGTGGTTGTAACTCGTGAGTTGCAAGTACCGCTGATTGCCGAGGTAAGGAGTCACTGCTTTGTGACGAGACTCTGTTATCATATTAGTTTACTTGATCCTATAGTTTACTGAGACACTACACTGTCTCCCTGCATTCTATGAATGTTTTGACCTCGTTTGCTGTAAGTCACTCTGGATAAAGGGCTAAGGCCTACATTGTACATTTGTAATTAGGGGGATCTTGACATGTTTAGAGAACCACTGATATACGTACAAGTGTTGGTTGGTTTGTTTGTTACCCTCTCATTCAGAGTTACAGACCTGTTAGGGGTACATTTGGTTCCATTAGTAAAGTGTTGATATTGCTGATGTATTAAAAACCCTTCTCGATTATTTGATTCATTGAAAAAGGAATCAAACTTAATCAATATTTAACCCAGTACTTTCATGTTTGCTTTTGTGTATATAAATGTATATATCCTTTTACCCCTTGCTAGCTTCAACCCCTGTGGACTACGCTATCTGCAGACCGCTGCAGAGTAGTTCCTGGTGAAGTATCACACAACTACATAGAGGATCCCACAGATGTCCCTGGCCAGCACCTGCCCCGTAAGCAGTGGACAACCCTCAACCGCCTGATGACAGGCGTGGGGACGCTTCGGTGAAGCAATGCGACGGTGGGGCCTCTCGGACAGTGCCCACTGTGAATGTGGAGAGCCCCTACAGACTGTGGAACACATCATGACCAGCTGCCCGAAACACCGCCCGCCACATGGCGACCAAGGCCGTATGAACCTGGATGACGAAACGCTGGATTGGCTTGCTGCAACGGAGCTGAGGATCTGATGACATACGCAAGAAGAAGAAGTATCACACACACATACACACTCACTCGATCACTCGCTCGCTCGCTCGCTCGCTCGCTCGCTCGTTCGTTCGCTCGTTCGTTCGCTCGTTCAATCACTCACTCACACTCTCTCTCTTTGATTGTTCTATATTGTTTTGGGTAGCTGTTTGTTGCTGTCCTAGTAACACTTGTTGTGTGTGACTTTTTTCTTTCCCAACTCAACGGAAACAGGTAGCTGAAGTCCAAGGAGGTTACAGAGATGCCTCGCCAGTCCAAGCGTGGCAAACCAGTGATGGACCAGGCTGCCTGCAGATCAGCGAACCGGTGGAAGAGGTCAGCCTGGACTAGACTAATGCAGAGGTCTTTGATTCCAGCTGAGTTGTCAAACAAGAAGGTGTCTGTCTTTGCTCATTTATTAATTTTGAGGAGTAAATGCCAGTGTTTACACAATAAACATTGATTTTGTTTTTCTTTTGTTGAAACAGTTTGCCCTTCTTGTCGGTGATTCACATCTCCGATCCATCGTGGATGGATACAGCAGTTGTCGTTTGCTGTTCATGAGCAACTGCAGCAGGCAAGAGCACAGGTTCGTCCGAGCATCTTAAATGAAAATGATTAAAAGCTAAGATGACAGGGTTCCCATTTTCCGGCCTGCAAACGGTGCTCTCTGTTTTTATGCACAGGTCAGTCCTAGGACACCACCCCGCAAGTCTGTAGCAGCCACTTCAGCACCTGTTAGGAGTGTCTCTACACCAGTGGTTGTAACTCGTGAGTTGCAAGTACCGCTGATTGCCGAGGTAAGGAGTCACTGCTTTGTGACGAGACTCTGTTATCATATTAGTTTACTTGATCCTATAGTTTACTGAGACACTACACTGTCTCCCTGCATTCTATGAATGTTTTGACCTCGTTTGCTGTAAGTCACTCTGGATAAAGGGCTAAGGCCTACATTGTACATTTGTAATTAGGGGGATCTTGACATGTTTAGAGAACCACTGATATACGTACAAGTGTTGGTTGGTTTGTTTGTTACCCTCTCATTCAGAGTTACAGACCTGTTAGGGGTACATTTGGTTCCATTAGTAAAGTGTTGATATTGCTGATGTATTAAAAACCCTTCTCGATTATTTGATTCATTGAAAAAGGAATCAAACTTAATCAATATTTAACCCAGTACTTTCATGTTTGCTTTTGTGTATATAAATGTATATATCCTTTTACCCCTTGCTAGCTTCAACCCCTGTGGACTACGCTACCTGCAGACCGCTGCAGAGTAGTTCCTGGTGAAGTATCACACAACTACATAGAGGATCCCACAGATGTCCCTGGCCAGCACCTGCCCCGTAAGCAGTGGACAACCCTCAACCGCCTGATGACAGGCGTGGGGACGCTTCGGTGAAGCAATGCGACGGTGGGGCCTCTCGGACAGTGCCCACTGTGAATGTGGAGAGCCCCTACAGACTGTGGAACACATCATGACCAGCTGCCCGAAACACCGCCCGCCACATGGCGACCAAGGCCGTATGAACCTGGATGACGAAACGCTGGATTGGCTTGCTGCAACGGAGCTGAGGATCTGATGACATACGCAAGAAGAAGAAGTATCACACACACATACACACTCACTCGATCACTCAATCGCTCGCTCGCTCGCTCGCTCGCTCGTTCGTTCGCTCGTTCGTTCGCTCGCTCAATCACTCACTCACACTCTCTCTCTTTGATTGTTCTATATTGTTTTGGGTAGCTGTTTGTTGCTGTCCTAGTAACACTTGTTGTGTGTGACTTTTTTCTTTCCCAACTCAACGGAAACAGGTAGCTGAAGTCCAAGGAGGTTACAGAGATGCCTCGCCAGTCCAAGCGTGGCAAACCAGTGATGGACCAGGCTGCCTGCAGATCAGCGAACCGGTGGAAGAGGTCAGCCTGGACTAGACTAACGCAGAGGTCTTTGATTCCAGCTGAGTTGTCAAACAAGAAGGTGTCTGTCTTTGCTCATTTATTAATTTTGAGGAGTAAATGCCAGTGTTTACACAATAAACATTGATTTTGTTTTTCTTTTGTTGAAACAGTTTGCCCTTCTTGTCGGTGATTCACATCTCCGATCCATCGTGGATGGATACAGCAGTTGTCGTTTGCTGTTCATGAGCAACTGCAGCAGGCAAGAGCACAGGTTCGTCCGAGCATCTTAAATGAAAATGATTAAAAGCTAAGATGACAGGGTTCCCATTTTCCGGCCTGCAAACGGTGCTCTCTGTTTTTATGCACAGGTCAGTCCTAGGACACCACCCCGCAAGTCTGTAGCAGCCACTTCAGCACCTGTTAGGAGTGTCTCTACACCAGTGGTTGTAACTCGTGAGTTGCAAGTACCGCTGATTGCCGAGGCAAGGAGTCACTGCTTTGTGACGAGACTCTGTTATCATATTAGTTTACTTGATCCTATAGTTTACTGAGACACTACACTGTCTCCCTGCATTCTATGAATGTTTTGACCTCGTTTGCTGTAAGTCACTCTGGATAAAGGGCTAAGGCCTACATTGTACATTTGTAATTAGGGGGATCTTGACATGTTTAGAGAACCACTGATATACGTACAAGTGTTGGTTGGTTTGTTTGTTACCCTCTCATTCAGAGTTACAGACCTGTTAGGGGTACATTTGGTTCCATTAGTAAAGTGTTGATATTGCTGATGTATTAAAAACCCTTCTCGATTATTTGATTCATTGAAAAAGGAATCAAACTTAATCAATATTTAACCCAGTACTTTCATGTTTGCTTTTGTGTATATAAATGTATATATCCTTTTACCCCTTGCTAGCTTCAACCCCTGTGGACTACGCTACCTGCAGACCGCTGCAGAGTAGTTCCTGGTGAAGTATCACACAACTACATAGAGGATCCCACAGATGTCCCTGGCCAGCACCTGCCCCGTAAGCAGTGGACAACCCTCAACCGCCTGATGACAGGCGTGGGGACGCTTCGGTGAAGCAATGCGACGGTGGGGCCTCTCGGACAGTGCCCACTGTGAATGTGGAGAGCCCCTACAGACTGTGGAACACATCATGACCAGCTGCCCGAAACACCGCCCGCCACATGGCGACCAAGGCCGTATGAACCTGGATGACGAAACGCTGGATTGGCTTGCTGCAACGGAGCTGAGGATCTGATGACATACGCAAGAAGAAGAAGTATCACACACACATACACACTCACTCGATCACTCAATCGCTCGCTCGCTCGCTCGCTCGCTCGCTCGCTCGCTCGTTCGTTCGCTCGTTCGTTCGCTCGTTCAATCACTCACTCACACTCTCTCTCTTTGATTGTTCTATATTGTTTTGGGTAGCTGTTTGTTGCTGTCCTAGTAACACTTGTTGTGTGTGACTTTTTTCTTTCCCAACTCAACGGAAACAGGTAGCTGAAGTCCAAGGAGGTTACAGAGATGCCTCGCCAGTCCAAGCGTGGCAAACCAGTGATGGACCAGGCTGCCTGCAGATCAGCGAACCGGTGGAAGAGGTCAGCCTGGACTAGACTAACGCAGAGGTCTTTGATTCCAGCTGAGTTGTCAAACAAGAAGGTGTCTGTCTTTGCTCATTTATTAATTTTGAGGAGTAAATGCCAGTGTTTACACAATAAACATTGATTTTGTTTTTCTTTTGTTGAAACAGTTTGCCCTTCTTGTCGGTGATTCACATCTCCGATCCATCGTGGATGGATACAGCAGTTGTCGTTTGCTGTTCATGAGCAACTGCAGCAGGCAAGAGCACAGGTTCGTCCGAGCATCTTAAATGAAAATGATTAAAAGCTAAGATGACAGGGTTCCCATTTTCCGGCCTGCAAACGGTGCTCTCTGTTTTTATGCACAGGTCAGTCCTAGGACACCACCCCGCAAGTCTGTAGCAGCCACTTCAGCACCTGTTAGGAGTGTCTCTACACCAGTGGTTGTAACTCGTGAGTTGCAAGTACCGCTGATTGCCGAGGTAAGGAGTCACTGCTTTGTGACGAGACTCTGTTATCATATTAGTTTACTTGATCCTATAGTTTACTGAGACACTACACTGTCTCCCTGCATTCTATGAATGTTTTGACCTCGTTTGCTGTAAGTCACTCTGGATAAAGGGCTAAGGCCTACATTGTACATTTGTAATTAGGGGGATCTTGACATGTTTAGAGAACCACTGATATACGTACAAGTGTTGGTTGGTTTGTTTGTTACCCTCTCATTCAGAGTTACAGACCTGTTAGGGGTACATTTGGTTCCATTAGTAAAGTGTTGATATTGCTGATGTATTAAAAACCCTTCTCGATTATTTGATTCATTGAAAAAGGAATCAAACTTAATCAATATTTAACCCAGTACTTTCATGTTTGCTTTTGTGTATATAAATGTATATATCCTTTTACCCCTTGCTAGCTTCAACCCCTGTGGACTACGCTACCTGCAGACCGCTGCAGAGTAGTTCCTGGTGAAGTATCACACAACTACATAGAGGATCCCACAGATGTCCCTGGCCAGCACCTGCCCCGTAAGCAGTGGACAACCCTCAACCGCCTGATGACAGGCGTGGGGACGCTTCGGTGAAGCAATGCGACGGTGGGGCCTCTCGGACAGTGCCCACTGTGAATGTGGAGAGCCCCTACAGACTGTGGAACACATCATGACCAGCTGCCCGAAACACCGCCCGCCACATGGCGACCAAGGCCGTATGAACCTGGATGACGAAACGCTGGATTGGCTTGCTGCAACGGAGCTGAGGATCTGATGACATACGCAAGAAGAAGAAGTATCACACACACATACACACTCACTCGATCACTCAATCGCTCGCTCGCTCGCTCGCTCGCTCGCTCGTTCGTTCGCTCGTTCGTTCGCTCGTTCAATCACTCACTCACACTCTCTCTCTTTGATTGTTCTATATTGTTTTGGGTAGCTGTTTGTTGCTGTCCTAGTAACACTTGTTGTGTGTGACTTTTTTCTTTCCCAACTCAACGGAAACAGGTAGCTGAAGTCCAAGGAGGTTACAGAGATGCCTCGCCAGTCCAAGCGTGGCAAACCAGTGATGGACCAGGCTGCCTGCAGATCAGCGAACCGGTGGAAGAGGTCAGCCTGGACTAGACTAACGCAGAGGTCTTTGATTCCAGCTGAGTTGTCAAACAAGAAGGTGTCTGTCTTTGCTCATTTATTAATTTTGAGGAGTAAATGCCAGTGTTTACACAATAAACATTGATTTTGTTTTTCTTTTGTTGAAACAGTTTGCCCTTCTTGTCGGTGATTCACATCTCCGATCCATCGTGGATGGATACAGCAGTTGTCGTTTGCTGTTCATGAGCAACTGCAGCAGGCAAGAGCACAGGTTCGTCCGAGCATCTTAAATGAAAATGATTAAAAGCTAAGATGACAGGGTTCCCATTTTCCGGCCTGCAAACGGTGCTCTCTGTTTTTATGCACAGGTCAGTCCTAGGACACCACCCCGCAAGTCTGTAGCAGCCACTTCAGCACCTGTTAGGAGTGTCTCTACACCAGTGGTTGTAACTCGTGAGTTGCAAGTACCGCTGATTGCCGAGGTAAGGAGTCACTGCTTTGTGACGAGACTCTGTTATCATATTAGTTTACTTGATCCTATAGTTTACTGAGACACTACACTGTCTCCCTGCATTCTATGAATGTTTTGACCTCGTTTGCTGTAAGTCACTCTGGATAAAGGGCTAAGGCCTACATTGTACATTTGTAATTAGGGGGATCTTGACATGTTTAGAGAACCACTGATATACGTACAAGTGTTGGTTGGTTTGTTTGTTACCCTCTCATTCAGAGTTACAGACCTGTTAGGGGTACATTTGGTTCCATTAGTAAAGTGTTGATATTGCTGATGTATTAAAAACCCTTCTCGATTATTTGATTCATTGAAAAAGGAATCAAACTTAATCAATATTTAACCCAGTACTTTCATGTTTGCTTTTGTGTATATAAATGTATATATCCTTTTACCCCTTGCTAGCTTCAACCCCTGTGGACTACGCTACCTGCAGACCGCTGCAGAGTAGTTCCTGGTGAAGTATCACACAACTACATAGAGGATCCCACAGATGTCCCTGGCCAGCACCTGCCCCGTAAGCAGTGGACAACCCTCAACCGCCTGATGACAGGCGTGGGGACGCTTCGGTGAAGCAATGCGACGGTGGGGCCTCTCGGACAGTGCCCACTGTGAATGTGGAGAGCCCCTACAGACTGTGGAACACATCATGACCAGCTGCCCGAAACACCGCCCGCCACATGGCGACCAAGGCCGTATGAACCTGGATGACGAAACGCTGGATTGGCTTGCTGCAACGGAGCTGAGGATCTGATGACATACGCAAGAAGAAGAAGTATCACACACACATACACACTCACTCGATCACTCAATCGCTCGCTCGCTCGCTCGCTCGCTCGCTCGTTCGTTCGCTCGTTCGTTCGCTCGTTCAATCACTCACTCACACTCTCTCTCTTTGATTGTTCTATATTGTTTTGGGTAGCTGTTTGTTGCTGTCCTAGTAACACTTGTTGTGTGTGACTTTTTTCTTTCCCAACTCAACGGAAACAGGTAGCTGAAGTCCAAGGAGGTTACAGAGATGCCTCGCCAGTCCAAGCGTGGCAAACCAGTGATGGACCAGGCTGCCTGCAGATCAGCGAACCGGTGGAAGAGGTCAGCCTGGACTAGACTAACGCAGAGGTCTTTGATTCCAGCTGAGTTGTCAAACAAGAAGGTGTCTGTCTTTGCTCATTTATTAATTTTGAGGAGTAAATGCCAGTGTTTACACAATAAACATTGATTTTGTTTTTCTTTTCTTGAAACAGTTTGCCCTTCTTGTCGGTGATTCACATCTCCGATCCATCGTGGATGGATACAGCAGTTGTCGTTTGCTGTTCATGAGCAACTGCAGCAGGCAAGAGCACAGGTTCGTCCGAGCATCTTAAATGAAAATGATTAAAAGCTAAGATGACAGGGTTCCCATTTTCCGGCCTGCAAACGGTGCTCTCTGTTTTTATGCACAGGTCAGTCCTAGGACACCACCCCGCAAGTCTGTAGCAGCCACTTCAGCACCTGTTAGGAGTGTCTCTACACCAGTGGTTGTAACTCGTGAGTTGCAAGTACCGCTGATTGCCGAGGTAAGGAGTCACTGCTTTGTGACGAGACTCTGTTATCATATTAGTTTACTTGATCCTATAGTTTACTGAGACACTACACTGTCTCCCTGCATTCTATGAATGTTTTGACCTCGTTTGCTGTAAGTCACTCTGGATAAAGGGCTAAGGCCTACATTGTACATTTGTAATTAGGGGGATCTTGACATGTTTAGAGAACCACTGATATACGTACAAGTGTTGGTTGGTTTGTTTGTTACCCTCTCATTCAGAGTTACAGACCTGTTAGGGGTACATTTGGTTCCATTAGTAAAGTGTTGATATTGCTGATGTATTAAAAACCCTTCTCGATTATTTGATTCATTGAAAAAGGAATCAAACTTAATCAATATTTAACCCAGTACTTTCATGTTTGCTTTTGTGTATATAAATGTATATATCCTTTTACCCCTTGCTAGCTTCAACCCCTGTGGACTACGCTACCTGCAGACCGCTGCAGAGTAGTTCCTGGTGAAGTATCACACAACTACATAGAGGATCCCACAGATGTCCCTGGCCAGCACCTGCCCCGTAAGCAGTGGACAACCCTCAACCGCCTGATGACAGGCGTGGGGACGCTTCGGTGAAGCAATGCGACGGTGGGGCCTCTCGGACAGTGCCCACTGTGAATGTGGAGAGCCCCTACAGACTGTGGAACACATCATGACCAGCTGCCCGAAACACCGCCCGCCACATGGCGACCAAGGCCGTATGAACCTGGATGACGAAACGCTGGATTGGCTTGCTGCAACGGAGCTGAGGATCTGATGACATACGCAAGAAGAAGAAGTATCACACACACATACACACTCACTCGATCACTCAATCGCTCGCTCGCTCGCTCGCTCGCTCGCTCGTTCGTTCGCTCGTTCGTTCGCTCGTTCAATCACTCACTCACACTCTCTCTCTTTGATTGTTCTATATTGTTTTGGGTAGCTGTTTGTTGCTGTCCTAGTAACACTTGTTGTGTGTGACTTTTTTCTTTCCCAACTCAACGGAAACAGGTAGCTGAAGTCCAAGGAGGTTACAGAGATGCCTCGCCAGTCCAAGCGTGGCAAACCAGTGATGGACCAGGCTGCCTGCAGATCAGCGAACCGGTGGAAGAGGTCAGCCTGGACTAGACTAACGCAGAGGTCTTTGATTCCAGCTGAGTTGTCAAACAAGAAGGTGTCTGTCTTTGCTCATTTATTAATTTTGAGGAGTAAATGCCAGTGTTTACACAATAAACATTGATTTTGTTTTTCTTTTGTTGAAACAGTTTGCCCTTCTTGTCGGTGATTCACATCTCCGATCCATCGTGGATGGATACAGCAGTTGTCGTTTGCTGTTCATGAGCAACTGCAGCAGGCAAGAGCACAGGTTCGTCCGAGCATCTTAAATGAAAATGATTAAAAGCTAAGATGACAGGGTTCCCATTTTCCGGCCTGCAAACGGTGCTCTCTGTTTTTATGCACAGGTCAGTCCTAGGACACCACCCCGCAAGTCTGTAGCAGCCACTTCAGCACCTGTTAGGAGTGTCTCTACACCAGTGGTTGTAACTCGTGAGTTGCAAGTACCGCTGATTGCCGAGGCAAGGAGTCACTGCTTTGTGAAGAGACTCTGTTATCATATTAGTTTACTTGATCCTATAGTTTACTGAGACACTACACTGTCTCCCTGCATTCTATGAATGTTTTGACCTCGTTTGCTGTAAGTCACTCTGGATAAAGGGCTAAGGCCTACATTGTACATTTGTAATTAGGGGGATCTTGACATGTTTAGAGAACCACTGATATACGTACAAGTGTTGGTTGGTTTGTTTGTTACCCTCTCATTCAGAGTTACAGACCTGTTAGGGGTACATTTGGTTCCATTAGTAAAGTGTTGATATTGCTGATGTATTAAAAACCCTTCTCGATTATTTGATTCATTGAAAAAGGAATCAAACTTAATCAATATTTAACCCAGTACTTTCATGTTTGCTTTTGTGTATATAAATGTATATATCCTTTTACCCCTTGCTAGCTTCAACCCCTGTGGACTACGCTACCTGCAGACCGCTGCAGAGTAGTTCCTGGTGAAGTATCACACAACTACATAGAGGATCCCACAGATGTCCCTGGCCAGCACCTGCCCCGTAAGCAGTGGACAACCCTCAACCGCCTGATGACAGGCGTGGGGACGCTTCGGTGAAGCAATGCGACGGTGGGGCCTCTCGGACAGTGCCCACTGTGAATGTGGAGAGCCCCTACAGACTGTGGAACACATCATGACCAGCTGCCCGAAACACCGCCCGCCACATGGCGACCAAGGCCGTATGAACCTGGATGACGAAACGCTGGATTGGCTTGCTGCAACGGAGCTGAGGATCTGATGACATACGCAAGAAGAAGAAGTATCACACACACATACACACTCACTCGATCACTCAATCGCTCGCTCGCTCGCTCGCTCGTTTGTTCGCTCGTTCGTTCGCTCGTTCAATCACTCACTCACACTCTCTCTCTTTGATTGTTCTATATTGTTTTGGGTAGCTGTTTGTTGCTGTCCTAGTAACACTTGTTGTGTGTGACTTTTTTCTTTCCCAACTCAACGGAAACAGGTAGCTGAAGTCCAAGGAGGTTACAGAGATGCCTCGCCAGTCCAAGCGTGGCAAACCAGTGATGGACCAGGCTGCCTGCAGATCAGCAAACCGGTGGAAGAGGTCAGCCTGGACTAGACTAACGCAGAGGTCTTTGATTCCAGCTGAGTTGTCAAACAAGAAGGTGTCTGTCTTTGCTCATTTATTAATTTTGAGGAGTAAATGCCAGTGTTTACACAATAAACATTGATTTTGTTTTTCTTTTGTTGAAACAGTTTGCCCTTCTTGTCGGTGATTCACATCTCCGATCCATCGTGGATGGATACAGCAGTTGTCGTTTGCTGTTCATGAGCAACTGCAGCAGGCAAGAGCACAGGTTCGTCCGAGCATCTTAAATGAAAATGATTAAAAGCTAAGATGACAGGGTTCCCATTTTCCGGCCTGCAAACGGTGCTCTCTGTTTTTATGCACAGGTCAGTCCTAGGACACCACCCCGCAAGTCTGTAGCAGCCACTTCAGCACCTGTTAGGAGTGTCTCTACACCAGTGGTTGTAACTCGTGAGTTGCAAGTACCGCTGATTGCCGAGGTAAGGAGTCACTGCTTTGTGACGAGACTCTGTTATCATATTAGTTTACTTGATCCTATAGTTTACTGAGACACTACACTGTCTCCCTGCATTCTATGAATGTTTTGACCTCGTTTGCTGTAAGTCACTCTGGATAAAGGGCTAAGGCCTACATTGTACATTTGTAATTAGGGGGATCTTGACATGTTTAGAGAACCACTGATATACGTACAAGTGTTGGTTGGTTTGTTTGTTACCCTCTCATTCAGAGTTACAGACCTGTTAGGGGTACATTTGGTTCCATTAGTAAAGTGTTGATATTGCTGATGTATTAAAAACCCTTCTCAATTATTTGATTCATTGAAAAAGGAATCAAACTTAATCAATATTTAACCCAGTACTTTCATGTTTGCTTTTGTGTATATAAATGTATATATCCTTTTACCCCTTGCTAGCTTCAACCCCTGTGGACTACGCTACCTGCAGACCGCTGCAGAGTAGTTCCTGGTGAAGTATCACACAACTACATAGAGGATCCCACAGATGTCCCTGGCCAGCACCTGCCCCGTAAGCAGTGGACAACCCTCAACCGCCTGATGACAGGCGTGGGGACGCTTCGGTGAAGCAATGCGACGGTGGGGCCTCTCGGACAGTGCCCACTGTGAATGTGGAGAGCCCCTACAGACTGTGGAACACATCATGACCAGCTGCCCGAAACACCGCCCGCCACATGGCGACCAAGGCCGTATGAACCTGGATGACGAAACGCTGGATTGGCTTGCTGCAACGGAGCTGAGGATCTGATGACATACGCAAGAAGAAGAAGTATCACACACACATACACACTCACTCGATCACTCAATCGCTCGCTCGCTCGCTCGCTCGCTCGCTCGTTCGTTCGCTCGTTCGTTCGCTCGTTCAATCACTCACTCACACTCTCTCTCTTTGATTGTTCTATATTGTTTTGGGTAGCTGTTTGTTGCTGTCCTAGTAACACTTGTTGTGTGTGACTTTTTTCTTTCCCAACTCAACGGAAACAGGTAGCTGAAGTCCAAGGAGGTTACAGAGATGCCTCGCCAGTCCAAGCGTGGCAAACCAGTGATGGACCAGGCTGCCTGCAGATCAGCGAACCGGTGGAAGAGGTCAGCCTGGACTAGACTAACGCAGAGGTCTTTGATTCCAGCTGAGTTGTCAAACAAGAAGGTGTCTGTCTTTGCTCATTTATTAATTTTGAGGAGTAAATGCCAGTGTTTACACAATAAACATTGATTTTGTTTTTCTTTTGTTGAAACAGTTTGCCCTTCTTGTCGGTGATTCACATCTCCGATCCATCGTGGATGGATACAGCAGTTGTCGTTTGCTGTTCATGAGCAACTGCAGCAGGCAAGAGCACAGGTTCGTCCGAGCATCTTAAATGAAAATGATTAAAAGCTAAGATGACAGGGTTCCCATTTTCCGGCCTGCAAACGGTGCTCTCTGTTTTTATGCACAGGTCAGTCCTAGGACACCACCCCGCAAGTCTGTAGCAGCCACTTCAGCACCTGTTAGGAGTGTCTCTACACCAGTGGTTGTAACTCGTGAGTTGCAAGTACCGCTGATTGCCGAGGTAAGGAGTCACTGCTTTGTGACGAGACTCTGTTATCATATTAGTTTACTTGATCCTATAGTTTACTGAGACACTACACTGTCTCCCTGCATTCTATGAATGTTTTGACCTCGTTTGCTGTAAGTCACTCTGGATAAAGGGCTAAGGCCTACATTGTACATTTGTAATTAGGGGGATCTTGACATGTTTAGAGAACCACTGATATACGTACAAGTGTTGGTTGGTTTGTTTGTTACCCTCTCATTCAGAGTTACAGACCTGTTAGGGGTACATTTGGTTCCATTAGTAAAGTGTTGATATTGCTGATGTATTAAAAACCCTTCTCGATTATTTGATTCATTGAAAAAGGAATCAAACTTAATCAATATTTAACCCAGTACTTTCATGTTTGCTTTTGTGTATATAAATGTATATATCCTTTTACCCCTTGCTAGCTTCAACCCCTGTGGACTACGCTACCTGCAGACCGCTGCAGAGTAGTTCCTGGTGAAGTATCACACAACTACATAGAGGATCCCACAGATGTCCCTGGCCAGCACCTGCCCCGTAAGCAGTGGACAACCCTCAACCGCCTGATGACAGGCGTGGGGACGCTTCGGTGAAGCAATGCGACGGTGGGGCCTCTCGGACAGTGCCCACTGTGAATGTGGAGAGCCCCTACAGACTGTGGAACACATCATGACCAGCTGCCCGAAACACCGCCCGCCACATGGCGACCAAGGCCGTATGAACCTGGATGACGAAACGCTGGATTGGCTTGCTGCAACGGAGCTGAGGATCTGATGACATACGCAAGAAGAAGAAGTATCACACACACATACACACTCACTCGATCACTCAATCGCTCGCTCGCTCGCTCGTTCGTTCGCTCGTTCGTTCGCTCGTTCAATCACTCACTCACACTCTCTCTCTTTGATTGTTCTATATTGTTTTGGGTAGCTGTTTGTTGCTGTCCTAGTAACACTTGTTGTGTGTGACTTTTTTCTTTCCCAACTCAACGGAAACAGGTAGCTGAAGTCCAAGGAGGTTACAGAGATGCCTCGCCAGTCCAAGCGTGGCAAACCAGTGATGGACCAGGCTGCCTGCAGATCAGCGAACCGGTGGAAGAGGTCAGCCTGGACTAGACTAACGCAGAGGTCTTTGATTCCAGCTGAGTTGTCAAACAAGAAGGTGTCTGTCTTTGCTCATTTATTAATTTTGAGGAGTAAATGCCAGTGTTTACACAATAAACATTGATTTTGTTTTTCTTTTGTTGAAACAGTTTGCCCTTCTTGTCGGTGATTCACATCTCCGATCCATCGTGGATGGATACAGCAGTTGTCGTTTGCTGTTCATGAGCAACTGCAGCAGGCAAGAGCACAGGTTCGTCCGAGCATCTTAAATGAAAATGATTAAAAGCTAAGATGACAGGGTTCCCATTTTCCGGCCTGCAAACGGTGCTCTCTGTTTTTATGCACAGGTCAGTCCTAGGACACCACCCCGCAAGTCTGTAGCAGCCACTTCAGCACCTGTTAGGAGTGTCTCTACACCAGTGGTTGTAACTCGTGAGTTGCAAGTACCGCTGATTGCCGAGGTAAGGAGTCACTGCTTTGTGACGAGACTCTGTTATCATATTAGTTTACTTGATCCTATAGTTTACTGAGACACTACACTGTCTCCCTGCATTCTATGAATGTTTTGACCTCGTTTGCTGTAAGTCACTCTGGATAAAGGGCTAAGGCCTACATTGTACATTTGTAATTAGGGGGATCTTGACATGTTTAGAGAACCACTGATATACGTACAAGTGTTGGTTGGTTTGTTTGTTACCCTCTCATTCAGAGTTACAGACCTGTTAGGGGTACATTTGGTTCCATTAGTAAAGTGTTGATATTGCTGATGTATTAAAAACCCTTCTCGATTATTTGATTCATTGAAAAAGGAATCAAACTTAATCAATATTTAACCCAGTACTTTCATGTTTGCTTTTGTGTATATAAATGTATATATCCTTTTACCCCTTGCTAGCTTCAACCCCTGTGGACTACGCTACCTGCAGACCGCTGCAGAGTAGTTCCTGGTGAAGTATCACACAACTACATAGAGGATCCCACAGATGTCCCTGGCCAGCACCTGCCCCGTAAGCAGTGGACAACCCTCAACCGCCTGATGACAGGCGTGGGGACGCTTCGGTGAAGCAATGCGACGGTGGGGCCTCTCGGACAGTGCCCACTGTGAATGTGGAGAGCCCCTACAGACTGTGGAACACATCATGACCAGCTGCCCGAAACACCGCCCGCCACATGGCGACCAAGGCCGTATGAACCTGGATGACGAAACGCTGGATTGGCTTGCTGCAACGGAGCTGAGGATCTGATGACATACGCAAGAAGAAGAAGTATCACACACACATACACACTCACTCGATCACTCAATCGCTCGCTCGCTCGTTCGTTCGCTCGTTCGTTCGCTCGTTCAATCACTCACTCACACTCTCTCTCTTTGATTGTTCTATATTGTTTTGGGTAGCTGTTTGTTGCTGTCCTAGTAACACTTGTTGTGTGTGACTTTTTTCTTTCCCAACTCAACGGAAACAGGTAGCTGAAGTCCAAGGAGGTTACAGAGATGCCTCGCCAGTCCAAGCGTGGCAAACCAGTGATGGACCAGGCTGCCTGCAGATCAGCGAACCGGTGGAAGAGGTCAGCCTGGACTAGACTAACGCAGAGGTCTTTGATTCCAGCTGAGTTGTCAAACAAGAAGGTGTCTGTCTTTGCTCATTTATTAATTTTGAGGAGTAAATGCCAGTGTTTACACAATAAACATTGATTTTGTTTTTCTTTTGTTGAAACAGTTTGCCCTTCTTGTCGGTGATTCACATCTCCGATCCATCGTGGATGGATACAGCAGTTGTCGTTTGCTGTTCATGAGCAACTGCAGCAGGCAAGAGCACAGGTTCGTCCGAGCATCTTAAATGAAAATGATTAAAAGCTAAGATGACAGGGTTCCCATTTTCCGGCCTGCAAACGGTGCTCTCTGTTTTTATGCACAGGTCAGTCCTAGGACACCACCCCGCAAGTCTGTAGCAGCCACTTCAGCACCTGTTAGGAGTGTCTCTACACCAGTGGTTGTAACTCGTGAGTTGCAAGTACCGCTGATTGCCGAGGTAAGGAGTCACTGCTTTGTGACGAGACTCTGTTATCATATTAGTTTACTTGATCCTATAGTTTACTGAGACACTACACTGTCTCCCTGCATTCTATGAATGTTTTGACCTCGTTTGCTGTAAGTCACTCTGGATAAAGGGCTAAGGCCTACATTGTACATTTGTAATTAGGGGGATCTTGACATGTTTAGAGAACCACTGATATACGTACAAGTGTTGGTTGGTTTGTTTGTTACCCTCTCATTCAGAGTTACAGACCTGTTAGGGGTACATTTGGTTCCATTAGTAAAGTGTTGATATTGCTGATGTATTAAAAACCCTTCTCGATTATTTGATTCATTGAAAAAGGAATCAAACTTAATCAATATTTAACCCAGTACTTTCATGTTTGCTTTTGTGTATATAAATGTATATATCCTTTTACCCCTTGCTAGCTTCAACCCCTGTGGACTACGCTACCTGCAGACCGCTGCAGAGTAGTTCCTGGTGAAGTATCACACAACTACATAGAGGATCCCACAGATGTCCCTGGCCAGCACCTGCCCCGTAAGCAGTGGACAACCCTCAACCGCCTGATGACAGGCGTGGGGACGCTTCGGTGAAGCAATGCGACGGTGGGGCCTCTCGGACAGTGCCCACTGTGAATGTGGAGAGCCCCTACAGACTGTGGAACACATCATGACCAGCTGCCCGAAACACCGCCCGCCACATGGCGACCAAGGCCGTATGAACCTGGATGACGAAACGCTGGATTGGCTTGCTGCAACGGAGCTGAGGATCTGATGACATACGCAAGAAGAAGAAGTATCACACACACATACACACTCACTCGATCACTCAATCGCTCGCTCGCTCGTTCGTTCGCTCGTTCGTTCGCTCGTTCAATCACTCACTCACACTCTCTCTCTTTGATTGTTCTATATTGTTTTGGGTAGCTGTTTGTTGCTGTCCTAGTAACACTTGTTGTGTGTGACTTTTTTCTTTCCCAACTCAACGGAAACAGGTAGCTGAAGTCCAAGGAGGTTATAGAGATGCCTCGCCAGTCCAAGCGTGGCAAACCAGTGATGGACCAGGCTGCCTGCAGATCAGCGAACCGGTGGAAGAGGTCAGCCTGGACTAGACTAACGCAGAGGTCTTTGATTCCAGCTGAGTTGTCAAACAAGAAGGTGTCTGTCTTTGCTCATTTATTAATTTTGAGGAGTAAATGCCAGTGTTTACACAATAAACATTGATTTTGTTTTTCTTTTGTTGAAACAGTTTGCCCTTCTTGTCGGTGATTCACATCTCCGATCCATCGTGGATGGATACAGCAGTTGTCGTTTGCTGTTCATGAGCAACTGCAGCAGGCAAGAGCACAGGTTCGTCCGAGCATCTTAAATGAAAATGATTAAAAGCTAAGATGACAGGGTTCCCATTTTCCGGCCTGCAAACGGTGCTCTCTGTTTTTATGCACAGGTCAGTCCTAGGACACCACCCCGCAAGTCTGTAGCAGCCACTTCAGCACCTGTTAGGAGTGTCTCTACACCAGTGGTTGTAACTCGTGAGTTGCAAGTACCGCTGATTGCCGAGGTAAGGAGTCACTGCTTTGTGACGAGACTCTGTTATCATATTAGTTTACTTGATCCTATAGTTTACTGAGACACTACACTGTCTCCCTGCATTCTATGAATGTTTTGACCTCGTTTGCTGTAAGTCACTCTGGATAAAGGGCTAAGGCCTACATTGTACATTTGTAATTAGGGGGATCTTGACATGTTTAGAGAACCACTGATATACGTACAAGTGTTGGTTGGTTTGTTTGTTACCCTCTCATTCAGAGTTACAGACCTGTTAGGGGTACATTTGGTTCCATTAGTAAAGTGTTGATATTGCTGATGTATTAAAAACCCTTCTCGATTATTTGATTCATTGAAAAAGGAATCAAACTTAATCAATATTTAACCCAGTACTTTCATGTTTGCTTTTGTGTATATAAATGTATATATCCTTTTACCCCTTGCTAGCTTCAACCCCTGTGGACTACGCTACCTGCAGACCGCTGCAGAGTAGTTCCTGGTGAAGTATCACACAACTACATAGAGGATCCCACAGATGTCCCTGGCCAGCACCTGCCCCGTAAGCAGTGGACAACCCTCAACCGCCTGATGACAGGCGTGGGGACGCTTCGGTGAAGCAATGCGACGGTGGGGCCTCTCGGACAGTGCCCACTGTGAATGTGGAGAGCCCCTACAGACTGTGGAACACATCATGACCAGCTGCCCGAAACACCGCCCGCCACATGGCGACCAAGGCCGTATGAACCTGGATGACGAAACGCTGGATTGGCTTGCTGCAACGGAGCTGAGGATCTGATGACATACGCAAGAAGAAGAAGTATCACACACATACACACTCACTCGATCACTCAATCGCTCGCTCGCTCGCTCGCTCGCTCGCTCGCTCGCTCGTTCGTTCGCTCGTTCGTTCGCTCGTTCAATCACTCACTCACACTCTCTCTCTTTGATTGTTCTATATTGTTTTGGGTAGCTGTTTGTTGCTGTCCTAGTAACACTTGTTGTGTGTGACTTTTTTCTTTCCCAACTCAACGGAAACAGGTAGCTGAAGTCCAAGGAGGTTACAGAGATGCCTCGCCAGTCCAAGCGTGGCAAACCAGTGATGGACCAGGCTGCCTGCAGATCAGCGAACCGGTGGAAGAGGTCAGCCTGGACTAGACTAACGCAGAGGTCTTTGATTCCAGCTGAGTTGTCAAACAAGAAGGTGTCTGTCTTTGCTCATTTATTAATTTTGAGGAGTAAATGCCAGTGTTTACACAATAAACATTGATTTTGTTTTTCTTTTGTTGAAACAGTTTGCCCTTCTTGTCGGTGATTCACATCTCCGATCCATCGTGGATGGATACAGCAGTTGTCGTTTGCTGTTCATGAGCAACTGCAGCAGGCAAGAGCACAGGTTCGTCCGAGCATCTTAAATGAAAATGATTAAAAGCTAAGATGACAGGGTTCCCATTTTCCGGCCTGCAAACGGTGCTCTCTGTTTTTATGCACAGGTCAGTCCTAGGACACCACCCCGCAAGTCTGTAGCAGCCACTTCAGCACCTGTTAGGAGTGTCTCTACACCAGTGGTTGTAACTCGTGAGTTGCAAGTACCGCTGATTGCCGAGGTAAGGAGTCACTGCTTTGTGACGAGACTCTGTTATCATATTAGTTTACTTGATCCTATAGTTTACTGAGACACTACACTGTCTCCCTGCATTCTATGAATGTTTTGACCTCGTTTGCTGTAAGTCACTCTGGATAAAGGGCTAAGGCCTACATTGTACATTTGTAATTAGGGGGATCTTGACATGTTTAGAGAACCACTGATATACGTACAAGTGTTGGTTGGTTTGTTTGTTACCCTCTCATTCAGAGTTACAGACCTGTTAGGGGTACATTTGGTTCCATTAGTAAAGTGTTGATATTGCTGATGTATTAAAAACCCTTCTCGATTATTTGATTCATTGAAAAAGGAATCAAACTTAATCAATATTTAACCCAGTACTTTCATGTTTGCTTTTGTGTATATAAATGTATATATCCTTTTACCCCTTGCTAGCTTCAACCCCTGTGGACTACGCTACCTGCAGACCGCTGCAGAGTAGTTCCTGGTGAAGTATCACACAACTACATAGAGGATCCCACAGATGTCCCTGGCCAGCACCTGCCCCGTAAGCAGTGGACAACCCTCAACCGCCTGATGACAGGCGTGGGGACGCTTCGGTGAAGCAATGCGACGGTGGGGCCTCTCGGACAGTGCCCACTGTGAATGTGGAGAGCCCCTACAGACTGTGGAACACATCATGACCAGCTGCCCGAAACACCGCCCGCCACATGGCGACCAAGGCCGTATGAACCTGGATGACGAAACGCTGGATTGGCTTGCTGCAACGGAGCTGAGGATCTGATGACATACGCAAGAAGAAAAAGTATCACACACACATACACACTCACTCGATCACTCAATCGCTCGCTCGCTCGCTCGTTCGTTCGCTCGTTCGTTCGCTCGTTCAATCACTCACTCACACTCTCTCTCTTTGATTGTTCTATATTGTTTTGGGTAGCTGTTTGTTGCTGTCCTAGTAACACTTGTTGTGTGTGACTTTTTTCTTTCCCAACTCAACGGAAACAGGTAGCTGAAGTCCAAGGAGGTTACAGAGATGCCTCGCCAGTCCAAGCGTGGCAAACCAGTGATGGACCAGGCTGCCTGCAGATCAGCGAACCGGTGGAAGAGGTCAGCCTGGACTAGACTAACGCAGAGGTCTTTGATTCCAGCTGAGTTGTCAAACAAGAAGGTGTCTGTCTTTGCTCATTTATTAATTTTGAGGAGTAAATGCCAGTGTTTACACAATAAACATTGATTTTGTTTTTCTTTTGTTGAAACAGTTTGCCCTTCTTGTCGGTGATTCACATCTCCGATCCATCGTGGATGGATACAGCAGTTGTCGTTTGCTGTTCATGAGCAACTGCAGCAGGCAAGAGCACAGGTTCGTCCGAGCATCTTAAATGAAAATGATTAAAAGCTAAGATGACAGGGTTCCCATTTTCCGGCCTGCAAACGGTGCTCTCTGTTTTTATGCACAGGTCAGTCCTAGGACACCACCCCGCAAGTCTGTAGCAGCCACTTCAGCACCTGTTAGGAGTGTCTCTACACCAGTGGTTGTAACTCGTGAGTTGCAAGTACCGCTGATTGCCGAGGTAAGGAGTCACTGCTTTGTGACGAGACTCTGTTATCATATTAGTTTACTTGATCCTATAGTTTACTGAGACACTACACTGTCTCCCTGCATTCTATGAATGTTTTGACCTCGTTTGCTGTAAGTCACTCTGGATAAAGGGCTAAGGCCTACATTGTACATTTGTAATTAGGGGGATCTTGACATGTTTAGAGAACCACTGATATACGTACAAGTGTTGGTTGGTTTGTTTGTTACCCTCTCATTCAGAGTTACAGACCTGTTAGGGGTACATTTGGTTCCATTAGTAAAGTGTTGATATTGCTGATGTATTAAAAACCCTTCTCGATTATTTGATTCATTGAAAAAGGAATCAAACTTAATCAATATTTAACCCAGTACTTTCATGTTTGCTTTTGTGTATATAAATGTATATATCCTTTTACCCCTTGCTAGCTTCAACCCCTGTGGACTACGCTACCTGCAGACCGCTGCAGAGTAGTTCCTGGTGAAGTATCACACAACTACATAGAGGATCCCACAGATGTCCCTGGCCAGCACCTGCCCCGTAAGCAGTGGACAACCCTCAACCGCCTGATGACAGGCGTGGGGACGCTTCGGTGAAGCAATGCGACGGTGGGGCCTCTCGGACAGTGCCCACTGTGAATGTGGAGAGCCCCTACAGACTGTGGAACACATCATGACCAGCTGCCCGAAACACCGCCCGCCACATGGCGACCAAGGCCGTATGAACCTGGATGACGAAACGCTGGATTGGCTTGCTGCAACGGAGCTGAGGATCTGATGACATACGCAAGAAGAAGAAGTATCACACACATACACACTCACTCGATCACTCAATCGCTCGCTCGCTCGCTCGCTCGCTCGCTCGCTCGTTCGTTCGCTCGTTCGTTCGCTCGTTCAATCACTCACTCACACTCTCTCTCTTTGATTGTTCTATATTGTTTTGGGTAGCTGTTTGTTGCTGTCCTAGTAACACTTGTTGTGTGTGACTTTTTTCTTTCCCAACTCAACGGAAACAGGTAGCTGAAGTCCAAGGAGGTTACAGAGATGCCTCGCCAGTCCAAGCGTGGCAAACCAGTGATGGACCAGGCTGCCTGCAGATCAGCGAACCGGTGGAAGAGGTCAGCCTGGACTAGACTAACGCAGAGGTCTTTGATTCCAGCTGAGTTGTCAAACAAGAAGGTGTCTGTCTTTGCTCATTTATTAATTTTGAGGAGTAAATGCCAGTGTTTACACAATAAACATTGATTTTGTTTTTCTTTTGTTGAAACAGTTTGCCCTTCTTGTCGGTGATTCACATCTCCGATCCATCGTGGATGGATACAGCAGTTGTCGTTTGCTGTTCATGAGCAACTGCAGCAGGCAAGAGCACAGGTTCGTCCGAGCATCTTAAATGAAAATGATTAAAAGCTAAGATGACAGGGTTCCCATTTTCCGGCCTGCAAACGGTGCTCTCTGTTTTTATGCACAGGTCAGTCCTAGGACACCACCCCGCAAGTCTGTAGCAGCCACTTCAGCACCTGTTAGGAGTGTCTCTACACCAGTGGTTGTAACTCGTGAGTTGCAAGTACCGCTGATTGCCGAGGTAAGGAGTCACTGCTTTGTGACGAGACTCTGTTATCATATTAGTTTACTTGATCCTATAGTTTACTGAGACACTACACTGTCTCCCTGCATTCTATGAATGTTTTGACCTCGTTTGCTGTAAGTCACTCTGGATAAAGGGCTAAGGCCTACATTGTACATTTGTAATTAGGGGGATCTTGACATGTTTAGAGAACCACTGATATACGTACAAGTGTTGGTTGGTTTGTTTGTTACCCTCTCATTCAGAGTTACGGACCTGTTAGGGGTACATTTGGTTCCATTAGTAAAGTGTTGATATTGCTGATGTATTAAAAACCCTTCTCGATTATTTGATTCATTGAAAAAGGAATCAAACTTAATCAATATTTAACCCAGTACTTTCATGTTTGCTTTTGTGTATATAAATGTATATATCCTTTTACCCCTTGCTAGCTTCAACCCCTGTGGACTACGCTACCTGCAGACCGCTGCAGAGTAGTTCCTGGTGAAGTATCACACAACTACATAGAGGATCCCACAGATGTCCCTGGCCAGCACCTGCCCCGTAAGCAGTGGACAACCCTCAACCGCCTGATGACAGGCGTGGGGACGCTTCGGTGAAGCAATGCGACGGTGGGGCCTCTCGGACAGTGCCCACTGTGAATGTGGAGAGCCCCTACAGACTGTGGAACACATCATGACCAGCTGCCCGAAACACCGCCCGCCACATGGCGACCAAGGCCGTATGAACCTGGATGACGAAACGCTGGATTGGCTTGCTGCAACGGAGCTGAGGATCTGATGACATACGCAAGAAGAAGAAGTATCACACACACATACACACTCACTCGATCACTCAATCGCTCGCTTGCTCGCTCGCTCGCTCGCTCGCTCGTTCGTTCGCTCGTTCGTTCGCTCGTTCAATCACTCACTCACACTCTCTCTCTTTGATTGTTCTATATCGTTTTGGGTAGCTGTTTGTTGCTGTCCTAGTAACACTTGTTGTGTGTGACTTTTTTCTTTCCCAACTCAACGGAAACAGGTAGCTGAAGTCCAAGGAGGTTACAGAGATGCCTCGCCAGTCCAAGCGTGGCAAACCAGTGATGGACCAGGCTGCCTGCAGATCAGCGAACCGGTGGAAGAGGTCAGCCTGGACTAGACTAACGCAGAGGTCTTTGATTCCAGCTGAGTTGTCAAACAAGAAGGTGTCTGTCTTTGCTCATTTATTAATTTTGAGGAGTAAATGCCAGTGTTTACACAATAAACATTGATTTTGTTTTTCTTTTGTTGAAACAGTTTGCCCTTCTTGTCGGTGATTCACATCTCCGATCCATCGTGGATGGATACAGCAGTTGTCGTTTGCTGTTCATGAGCAACTGCAGCAGGCAAGAGCACAGGTTCGTCCGAGCATCTTAAATGAAAATGATTAAAAGCTAAGATGACAGGGTTCCCATTTTCCGGCCTGCAAACGGTGCTCTCTGTTTTTATGCACAGGTCAGTCCTAGGACACCACCCCGCAAGTCTGTAGCAGCCACTTCAGCACCTGTTAGGAGTGTCTCTACACCAGTGGTTGTAACTCGTGAGTTGCAAGTACCGCTGATTGCCGAGGTAAGGAGTCACTGCTTTGTGACGAGACTCTGTTATCATATTAGTTTACTTGATCCTATAGTTTACTGAGACACTACACTGTCTCCCTGCATTCTATGAATGTTTTGACCTCGTTTGCTGTAAGTCACTCTGGATAAAGGGCTAAGGCCTACATTGTACATTTGTAATTAGGGGGATCTTGACATGTTTAGAGAACCACTGATATACGTACAAGTGTTGGTTGGTTTGTTTGTTACCCTCTCATTCAGAGTTACAGACCTGTTAGGGGTACATTTGGTTCCATTAGTAAAGTGTTGATATTGCTGATGTATTAAAAACCCTTCTCGATTATTTGATTCATTGAAAAAGGAATCAAACTTAATCAATATTTAACCCAGTACTTTCATGTTTGCTTTTGTGTATATAAATGTATATATCCTTTTACCCCTTGCTAGCTTCAACCCCTGTGGACTACGCTACCTGCAGACCGCTGCAGAGTAGTTCCTGGTGAAGTATCACACAACTACATAGAGGATCCCACAGATGTCCCTGGCCAGCACCTGCCCCGTAAGCAGTGGACAACCCTCAACCGCCTGATGACAGGCGTGGGGACGCTTCGGTGAAGCAATGCGACGGTGGGGCCTCTCGGACAGTGCCCACTGTGAATGTGGAGAGCCCCTACAGACTGTGGAACACATCATGACCAGCTGCCCGAAACACCGCCCGCCACATGGCGACCAAGGCCGTATGAACCTGGATGACGAAACGCTGGATTGGCTTGCTGCAACGGAGCTGAGGATCTGATGACATACGCAAGAAGAAGAAGTATCACACACATACACACTCACTCGATCACTCAATCGCTCGCTCGCTCGCTCGCTCGCTCGCTCGCTCGCTCGCTCGCTCGCTCGTTCGTTCGCTCGTTCGTTCGCTCGTTCAATCACTCACTCACACTCTCTCTCTTTGATTGTTCTATATTGTTTTGGGTAGCTGTTTGTTGCTGTCCTAGTAACACTTGTTGTGTGTGACTTTTTTCTTTCCCAACTCAACGGAAACAGGTAGCTGAAGTCCAAGGAGGTTACAGAGATGCCTCGCCAGTCCAAGCGTGGCAAACCAGTGATGGACCAGGCTGCCTGCAGATCAGCGAACCGGTGGAAGAGGTCAGCCTGGACTAGACTAACGCAGAGGTCTTTGATTCCAGCTGAGTTGTCAAACAAGAAGGTGTCTGTCTTTGCTCATTTATTAATTTTGAGGAGTAAATGCCAGTGTTTACACAATAAACATTGATTTTGTTTTTCTTTTGTTGAAACAGTTTGCCCTTCTTGTCGGTGATTCACATCTCCGATCCATCGTGGATGGATACAGCAGTTGTCGTTTGCTGTTCATGAGCAACTGCAGCAGGCAAGAGCACAGGTTCGTCCGAGCATCTTAAATGAAAATGATTAAAAGCTAAGATGACAGGGTTCCCATTTTCCGGCCTGCAAACGGTGCTCTCTGTTTTTATGCACAGGTCAGTCCTAGGACACCACCCCGCAAGTCTGTAGCAGCCACTTCAGCACCTGTTAGGAGTGTCTCTACACCAGTGGTTGTAACTCGTGAGTTGCAAGTACCGCTGATTGCCGAGGTAAGGAGTCACTGCTTTGTGACGAGACTCTGTTATCATATTAGTTTACTTGATCCTATAGTTTACTGAGACACTACACTGTCTCCCTGCATTCTATGAATGTTTTGACCTCGTTTGCTGTAAGTCACTCTGGATAAAGGGCTAAGGCCTACATTGTACATTTGTAATTAGGGGGATCTTGACATGTTTAGAGAACCACTGATATACGTACAAGTGTTGGTTGGTTTGTTTGTTACCCTCTCATTCAGAGTTACAGACCTGTTAGGGGTACATTTGGTTCCATTAGTAAAGTGTTGATATTGCTGATGTATTAAAAACCCTTCTCGATTATTTGATTCATTGAAAAAGGAATCAAACTTAATCAATATTTAACCCAGTACTTTCATGTTTGCTTTTGTGTATATAAATGTATATATCCTTTTACCCCTTGCTAGCTTCAACCCCTGTGGACTACGCTACCTGCAGACCGCTGCAGAGTAGTTCCTGGTGAAGTATCACACAACTACATAGAGGATCCCACAGATGTCCCTGGCCAGCACCTGCCCCGTAAGCAGTGGACAACCCTCAACCGCCTGATGACAGGCGTGGGGACGCTTCGGTGAAGCAATGCGACGGTGGGGCCTCTCGGACAGTGCCCACTGTGAATGTGGAGAGCCCCTACAGACTGTGGAACACATCATGACCAGCTGCCCGAAACACCGCCCGCCACATGGCGACCAAGGCCGTATGAACCTGGATGACGAAACGCTGGATTGGCTTGCTGCAACGGAGCTGAGGATCTGATGACATACGCAAGAAGAAGAAGTATCACACACACATACACACTCACTCGATCACTCAATCGCTCGCTCGCTCGCTCGTTCGTTCGCTCGTTCGTTCGCTCGTTCAATCACTCACTCACACTCTCTCTCTTTGATTGTTCTATATTGTTTTGGGTAGCTGTTTGTTGCTGTCCTAGTAACACTTGTTGTGTGTGACTTTTTTCTTTCCCAACTCAACGGAAACAGGTAGCTGAAGTCCAAGGAGGTTACAGAGATGCCTCGCCAGTCCAAGCGTGGCAAACCAGTGATGGACCAGGCTGCCTGCAGATCAGCGAACCGGTGGAAGAGGTCAGCCTGGACTAGACTAACGCAGAGGTCTTTGATTCCAGCTGAGTTGTCAAACAAGAAGGTGTCTGTCTTTGCTCATTTATTAATTTTGAGGAGTAAATGCCAGTGTTTACACAATAAACATTGATTTTGTTTTTCTTTTGTTGAAACAGTTTGCCCTTCTTGTCGGTGATTCACATCTCCGATCCATCGTGGATGGATACAGCAGTTGTCGTTTGCTGTTCATGAGCAACTGCAGCAGGCAAGAGCACAGGTTCGTCCGAGCATCTTAAATGAAAATGATTAAAAGCTAAGATGACAGGGTTCCCATTTTCCGGCCTGCAAACGGTGCTCTCTGTTTTTATGCACAGGTCAGTCCTAGGACACCACCCCGCAAGTCTGTAGCAGCCACTTCAGCACCTGTTAGGAGTGTCTCTACACCAGTGGTTGTAACTCGTGAGTTGCAAGTACCGCTGATTGCCGAGGTAAGGAGTCACTGCTTTGTGACGAGACTCTGTTATCATATTAGTTTACTTGATCCTATAGTTTACTGAGACACTACACTGTCTCCCTGCATTCTATGAATGTTTTGACCTCGTTTGCTGTAAGTCACTCTGGATAAAGGGCTAAGGCCTACATTGTACATTTGTAATTAGGGGGATCTTGACATGTTTAGAGAACCACTGATATACGTACAAGTGTTGGTTGGTTTGTTTGTTACCCTCTCATTCAGAGTTACAGACCTGTTAGGGGTACATTTGGTTCCATTAGTAAAGTGTTGATATTGCTGATGTATTAAAAACCCTTCTCGATTATTTGATTCATTGAAAAAGGAATCAAACTTAATCAATATTTAACCCAGTACTTTCATGTTTGCTTTTGTGTATATAAATGTATATATCCTTTTACCCCTTGCTAGCTTCAACCCCTGTGGACTACGCTACCTGCAGACCACTGCAGAGTAGTTCCTGGTGAAGTATCACACAACTACATAGAGGATCCCACAGATGTCCCTGGCCAGCACCTGCCCCGTAAGCAGTGGACAACCCTCAACCGCCTGATGACAGGCGTGGGGACGCTTCGGTGAAGCAATGCGACGGTGGGGCCTCTCGGACAGTGCCCACTGTGAATGTGGAGAGCCCCTACAGACTGTGGAACACATCATGACCAGCTGCCCGAAACACCGCCCGCCACATGGCGACCAAGGCCGTATGAACCTGGATGACGAAACGCTGGATTGGCTTGCTGCAACGGAGCTGAGGATCTGATGACATACGCAAGAAGAAGAAGTATCACACACATACACACTCACTCGATCACTCAATCGCTCGCTCGCTCGCTCGCTCGCTCGCTCGCTCGCTCGTTCGTTCGCTCGTTCGTTCGCTCGTTCAATCACTCACTCACACTCTCTCTCTTTGATTGTTCTATATCGTTTTGGGTAGCTGTTTGTTGCTGTCCTAGTAACACTTGTTGTGTGTGACTTTTTTCTTTCCCAACTCAACGGAAACAGGTAGCTGAAGTCCAAGGAGGTTACAGAGATGCCTCGCCAGTCCAAGCGTGGCAAACCAGTGATGGACCAGGCTGCCTGCAGATCAGCGAACCGGTGGAAGAGGTCAGCCTGGACTAGACTAACGCAGAGGTCTTTGATTCCAGCTGAGTTGTCAAACAAGAAGGTGTCTGTCTTTGCTCATTTATTAATTTTGAGGAGTAAATGCCAGTGTTTACACAATAAACATTGATTTTGTTTTTCTTTTGTTGAAACAGTTTGCCCTTCTTGTCGGTGATTCACATCTCCGATCCATCGTGGATGGATACAGCAGTTGTCGTTTGCTGTTCATGAGCAACTGCAGCAGGCAAGAGCACAGGTTCGTCCGAGCATCTTAAATGAAAATGATTAAAAGCTAAGATGACAGGGTTCCCATTTTCCGGCCTGCAAACGGTGCTCTCTGTTTTTATGCACAGGTCAGTCCTAGGACACCACCCCGCAAGTCTGTAGCAGCCACTTCAGCACCTGTTAGGAGTGTCTCTACACCAGTGGTTGTAACTCGTGAGTTGCAAGTACCGCTGATTGCCGAGGTAAGGAGTCACTGCTTTGTGACGAGACTCTGTTATCATATTAGTTTACTTGATCCTATAGTTTACTGAGACACTACACTGTCTCCCTGCATTCTATGAATGTTTTGACCTCGTTTGCTGTAAGTCACTCTGGATAAAGGGCTAAGGCCTACATTGTACATTTGTAATTAGGGGGATCTTGACATGTTTAGAGAACCACTGATATACGTACAAGTGTTGGTTGGTTTGTTTGTTACCCTCTCATTCAGAGTTACAGACCTGTTAGGGGTACATTTGGTTCCATTAGTAAAGTGTTGATATTGCTGATGTATTAAAAACCCTTCTCGATTATTTGATTCATTGAAAAAGGAATCAAACTTAATCAATATTTAACCCAGTACTTTCATGTTTGCTTTTGTGTATATAAATGTATATATCCTTTTACCCCTTGCTAGCTTCAACCCCTGTGGACTACGCTACCTGCAGACCGCTGCAGAGTAGTTCCTGGTGAAGTATCACACAACTACATAGAGGATCCCACAGATGTCCCTGGCCAGCACCTGCCCCGTAAGCAGTGGACAACCCTCAACCGCCTGATGACAGGCGTGGGGACGCTTCGGTGAAGCAATGCGACGGTGGGGCCTCTCGGACAGTGCCCACTGTGAATGTGGAGAGCCCCTACAGACTGTGGAACACATCATGACCAGCTGCCCGAAACACCGCCCGCCACATGGCGACCAAGGCCGTATGAACCTGGATGACGAAACGCTGGATTGGCTTGCTGCAACGGAGCTGAGGATCTGATGACATACGCAAGAAGAAGAAGTATCACACACACATACACACTCACTCGATCACTCAATCGCTCGCTCGCTCGCTCGTTCGTTCGCTCGTTCGTTCGCTCGTTCAATCACTCACTCACACTCTCTCTCTTTGATTGTTCTATATTGTTTTGGGTAGCTGTTTGTTGCTGTCCTAGTAACACTTGTTGTGTGTGACTTTTTTCTTTCCCAACTCAACGGAAACAGGTAGCTGAAGTCCAAGGAGGTTACAGAGATGCCTCGCCAGTCCAAGCGTGGCAAACCAGTGATGGACCAGGCTGCCTGCAGATCAGCGAACCGGTGGAAGAGGTCAGCCTGGACTAGACTAACGCAGAGGTCTTTGATTCCAGCTGAGTTGTCAAACAAGAAGGTGTCTGTCTTTGCTCATTTATTAATTTTGAGGAGTAAATGCCAGTGTTTACACAATAAACATTGATTTTGTTTTTCTTTTGTTGAAACAGTTTGCCCTTCTTGTCGGTGATTCACATCTCCGATCCATCGTGGATGGATACAGCAGTTGTCGTTTGCTGTTCATGAGCAACTGCAGCAGGCAAGAGCACAGGTTCGTCCGAGCATCTTAAATGAAAATGATTAAAAGCTAAGATGACAGGGTTCCCATTTTCCGGCCTGCAAACGGTGCTCTCTGTTTTTATGCACAGGTCAGTCCTAGGACACCACCCCGCAAGTCTGTAGCAGCCACTTCAGCACCTGTTAGGAGTGTCTCTACACCAGTGGTTGTAACTCGTGAGTTGCAAGTACCGCTGATTGCCGAGGTAAGGAGTCACTGCTTTGTGACGAGACTCTGTTATCATATTAGTTTACTTGATCCTATAGTTTACTGAGACACTACACTGTCTCCCTGCATTCTATGAATGTTTTGACCTCGTTTGCTGTAAGTCACTCTGGATAAAGGGCTAAGGCCTACATTGTACATTTGTAATTAGGGGGATCTTGACATGTTTAGAGAACCACTGATATACGTACAAGTGTTGGTTGGTTTGTTTGTTACCCTCTCATTCAGAGTTACAGACCTGTTAGGGGTACATTTGGTTCCATTAGTAAAGTGTTGATATTGCTGATGTATTAAAAACCCTTCTCGATTATTTGATTCATTGAAAAAGGAATCAAACTTAATCAATATTTAACCCAGTACTTTCATGTTTGCTTTTGTGTATATAAATGTATATATCCTTTTACCCCTTGCTAGCTTCAACCCCTGTGGACTACGCTACCTGCAGACCGCTGCAGAGTAGTTCCTGGTGAAGTATCACACAACTACATAGAGGATCCCACAGATGTCCCTGGCCAGCACCTGCCCCGTAAGCAGTGGACAACCCTCAACCGCCTGATGACAGGCGTGGGGACGCTTCGGTGAAGCAATGCGACGGTGGGGCCTCTCGGACAGTGCCCACTGTGAATGTGGAGAGCCCCTACAGACTGTGGAACACATCATGACCAGCTGCCCGAAACACCGCCCGCCACATGGCGACCAAGGCCGTATGAACCTGGATGACGAAACGCTGGATTGGCTTGCTGCAACGGAGCTGAGGATCTGATGACATACGCAAGAAGAAGAAGTATCACACACATACACACTCACTCGATCACTCAATCGCTCGCTCGCTCGCTCGCTCGCTCGCTCGCTCGCTCGCTCGCTCGTTCGTTCGCTCGTTCGTTCGCTCGTTCAATCACTCACTCACACTCTCTCTCTTTGATTGTTCTATATTGTTTTGGGTAGCTGTTTGTTGCTGTCCTAGTAACACTTGTTGTGTGTGACTTTTTTCTTTCCCAACTCAACGGAAACAGGTAGCTGAAGTCCAAGGAGGTTACAGAGATGCCTCGCCAGTCCAAGCGTGGCAAACCAGTGATGGACCAGGCTGCCTGCAGATCAGCGAACCGGTGGAAGAGGTCAGCCTGGACTAGACTAACGCAGAGGTCTTTGATTCCAGCTGAGTTGTCAAACAAGAAGGTGTCTGTCTTTGCTCATTTATTAATTTTGAGGAGTAAATGCCAGTGTTTACACAATAAACATTGATTTTGTTTTTCTTTTGTTGAAACAGTTTGCCCTTCTTGTCGGTGATTCACATCTCCGATCCATCGTGGATGGATACAGCAGTTGTCGTTTGCTGTTCATGAGCAACTGCAGCAGGCAAGAGCACAGGTTCGTCCGAGCATCTTAAATGAAAATGATTAAAAGCTAAGATGACAGGGTTCCCATTTTCCGGCCTGCAAACGGTGCTCTCTGTTTTTATGCACAGGTCAGTCCTAGGACACCACCCCGCAAGTCTGTAGCAGCCACTTCAGCACCTGTTAGGAGTGTCTCTACACCAGTGGTTGTAACTCGTGAGTTGCAAGTACCGCTGATTGCCGAGGTAAGGAGTCACTGCTTTGTGACGAGACTCTGTTATCATATTAGTTTACTTGATCCTATAGTTTACTGAGACACTACACTGTCTCCCTGCATTCTATGAATGTTTTGACCTCGTTTGCTGTAAGTCACTCTGGATAAAGGGCTAAGGCCTACATTGTACATTTGTAATTAGGGGGATCTTGACATGTTTAGAGAACCACTGATATACGTACAAGTGTTGGTTGGTTTGTTTGTTACCCTCTCATTCAGAGTTACAGACCTGTTAGGGGTACATTTGGTTCCATTAGTAAAGTGTTGATATTGCTGATGTATTAAAAACCCTTCTCGATTATTTGATTCATTGAAAAAGGAATCAAACTTAATCAATATTTAACCCAGTACTTTCATGTTTGCTTTTGTGTATATAAATGTATATATCCTTTTACCCCTTGCTAGCTTCAACCCCTGTGGACTACGCTACCTGCAGACCACTGCAGAGTAGTTCCTGGTGAAGTATCACACAACTACATAGAGGATCCCACAGATGTCCCTGGCCAGCACCTGCCCCGTAAGCAGTGGACAACCCTCAACCGCCTGATGACAGGCGTGGGGACGCTTCGGTGAAGCAATGCGACGGTGGGGCCTCTCGGACAGTGCCCACTGTGAATGTGGAGAGCCCCTACAGACTGTGGAACACATCATGACCAGCTGCCCGAAACACCGCCCGCCACATGGCGACCAAGGCCGTATGAACCTGGATGACGAAACGCTGGATTGGCTTGCTGCAACGGAGCTGAGGATCTGATGACATACGCAAGAAGAAGAAGTATCACACACATACACACTCACTCGATCACTCAATCGCTCGCTCGCTCGCTCGCTCGCTCGCTCGCTCGCTCGTTCGTTCGCTCGTTCGTTCGCTCGTTCAATCACTCACTCACACTCTCTCTCTTTGATTGTTCTATATCGTTTTGGGTAGCTGTTTGTTGCTGTCCTAGTAACACTTGTTGTGTGTGACTTTTTTCTTTCCCAACTCAACGGAAACAGGTAGCTGAAGTCCAAGGAGGTTACAGAGATGCCTCGCCAGTCCAAGCGTGGCAAACCAGTGATGGACCAGGCTGCCTGCAGATCAGCGAACCGGTGGAAGAGGTCAGCCTGGACTAGACTAACGCAGAGGTCTTTGATTCCAGCTGAGTTGTCAAACAAGAAGGTGTCTGTCTTTGCTCATTTATTAATTTTGAGGAGTAAATGCCAGTGTTTACACAATAAACATTGATTTTGTTTTTCTTTTGTTGAAACAGTTTGCCCTTCTTGTCGGTGATTCACATCTCCGATCCATCGTGGATGGATACAGCAGTTGTCGTTTGCTGTTCATGAGCAACTGCAGCAGGCAAGAGCACAGGTTCGTCCGAGCATCTTAAATGAAAATGATTAAAAGCTAAGATGACAGGGTTCCCATTTTCCGGCCTGCAAACGGTGCTCTCTGTTTTTATGCACAGGTCAGTCCTAGGACACCACCCCGCAAGTCTGTAGCAGCCACTTCAGCACCTGTTAGGAGTGTCTCTACACCAGTGGTTGTAACTCGTGAGTTGCAAGTACCGCTGATTGCCGAGGTAAGGAGTCACTGCTTTGTGACGAGACTCTGTTATCATATTAGTTTACTTGATCCTATAGTTTACTGAGACACTACACTGTCTCCCTGCATTCTATGAATGTTTTGACCTCGTTTGCTGTAAGTCACTCTGGATAAAGGGCTAAGGCCTACATTGTACATTTGTAATTAGGGGGATCTTGACATGTTTAGAGAACCACTGATATACGTACAAGTGTTGGTTGGTTTGTTTGTTACCCTCTCATTCAGAGTTACAGACCTGTTAGGGGTACATTTGGTTCCATTAGTAAAGTGTTGATATTGCTGATGTATTAAAAACCCTTCTCGATTATTTGATTCATTGAAAAAGGAATCAAACTTAATCAATATTTAACCCAGTACTTTCATGTTTGCTTTTGTGTATATAAATGTATATATCCTTTTACCCCTTGCTAGCTTCAACCCCTGTGGACTACGCTACCTGCAGACCGCTGCAGAGTAGTTCCTGGTGAAGTATCACACAACTACATAGAGGATCCCACAGATGTCCCTGGCCAGCACCTGCCCCGTAAGCAGTGGACAACCCTCAACCGCCTGATGACAGGCGTGGGGACGCTTCGGTGAAGCAATGCGACGGTGGGGCCTCTCGGACAGTGCCCACTGTGAATGTGGAGAGCCCCTACAGACTGTGGAACACATCATGACCAGCTGCCCGAAACACCGCCCGCCACATGGCGACCAAGGCCGTATGAACCTGGATGACGAAACGCTGGATTGGCTTGCTGCAACGGAGCTGAGGATCTGATGACATACGCAAGAAGAAGAAGTATCACACACACATACACACTCACTCGATCACTCAATCGCTCGCTCGCTCGCTCGCTCGCTCGCTCGCTCGCTCGTTCGTTCGCTCGTTCGTTCGCTCGTTCAATCACTCACTCACACTCTCTCTCTTTGATTGTTCTATATTGTTTTGGGTAGCTGTTTGTTGCTGTCCTAGTAACACTTGTTGTGTGTGACTTTTTTCTTTCCCAACTCAACGGAAACAGGTAGCTGAAGTCCAAGGAGGTTACAGAGATGCCTCGCCAGTCCAAGCGTGGCAAACCAGTGATGGACCAGGCTGCCTGCAGATCAGCGAACCGGTGGAAGAGGTCAGCCTGGACTAGACTAACGCAGAGGTCTTTGATTCCAGCTGAGTTGTCAAACAAGAAGGTGTCTGTCTTTGCTCATTTATTAATTTTGAGGAGTAAATGCCAGTGTTTACACAATAAACATTGATTTTGTTTTTCTTTTGTTGAAACAGTTTGCCCTTCTTGTCGGTGATTCACATCTCCGATCCATCGTGGATGGATACAGCAGTTGTCGTTTGCTGTTCATGAGCAACTGCAGCAGGCAAGAGCACAGGTTCGTCCGAGCATCTTAAATGAAAATGATTAAAAGCTAAGATGACAGGGTTCCCATTTTCCGGCCTGCAAACGGTGCTCTCTGTTTTTATGCACAGGTCAGTCCTAGGACACCACCCCGCAAGTCTGTAGCAGCCACTTCAGCACCTGTTAGGAGTGTCTCTACACCAGTGGTTGTAACTCGTGAGTTGCAAGTACCGCTGATTGCCGAGGTAAGGAGTCACTGCTTTGTGACGAGACTCTGTTATCATATTAGTTTACTTGATCCTATAGTTTACTGAGACACTACACTGTCTCCCTGCATTCTATGAATGTTTTGACCTCGTTTGCTGTAAGTCACTCTGGATAAAGGGCTAAGGCCTACATTGTACATTTGTAATTAGGGGGATCTTGACATGTTTAGAGAACCACTGATATACGTACAAGTGTTGGTTGGTTTGTTTGTTACCCTCTCATTCAGAGTTACAGACCTGTTAGGGGTACATTTGGTTCCATTAGTAAAGTGTTGATATTGCTGATGTATTAAAAACCCTTCTCGATTATTTGATTCATTGAAAAAGGAATCAAACTTAATCAATATTTAACCCAGTACTTTCATGTTTGCTTTTGTGTATATAAATGTATATATCCTTTTACCCCTTGCTAGCTTCAACCCCTGTGGACTACGCTACCTGCAGACCGCTGCAGAGTAGTTCCTGGTGAAGTATCACACAACTACATAGAGGATCCCACAGATGTCCCTGGCCAGCACCTGCCCCGTAAGCAGTGGACAACCCTCAACCGCCTGATGACAGGCGTGGGGACGCTTCGGTGAAGCAATGCGACGGTGGGGCCTCTCGGACAGTGCCCACTGTGAATGTGGAGAGCCCCTACAGACTGTGGAACACATCATGACCAGCTGCCCGAAACACCGCCCGCCACATGGCGACCAAGGCCGTATGAACCTGGATGACGAAACGCTGGATTGGCTTGCTGCAACGGAGCTGAGGATCTGATGACATACGCAAGAAGAAGAAGTATCACACACACATACACACTCACTCGATCACTCAATCGCTCGCTCGCTCGCTCGTTCGTTCGCTCGTTCGTTCGCTCGTTCAATCACTCACTCACACTCTCTCTCTTTGATTGTTCTATATTGTTTTGGGTAGCTGTTTGTTGCTGTCCTAGTAACACTTGTTGTGTGTGACTTTTTTCTTTCCCAACTCAACGGAAACAGGTAGCTGAAGTCCAAGGAGGTTACAGAGATGCCTCGCCAGTCCAAGCGTGGCAAACCAGTGATGGACCAGGCTGCCTGCAGATCAGCGAACCGGTGGAAGAGGTCAGCCTGGACTAGACTAACGCAGAGGTCTTTGATTCCAGCTGAGTTGTCAAACAAGAAGGTGTCTGTCTTTGCTCATTTATTAATTTTGAGGAGTAAATGCCAGTGTTTACACAATAAACATTGATTTTGTTTTTCTTTTGTTGAAACAGTTTGCCCTTCTTGTCGGTGATTCACATCTCCGATCCATCGTGGATGGATACAGCAGTTGTCGTTTGCTGTTCATGAGCAACTGCAGCAGGCAAGAGCACAGGTTCGTCCGAGCATCTTAAATGAAAATGATTAAAAGCTAAGATGACAGGGTTCCCATTTTCCGGCCTGCAAACGGTGCTCTCTGTTTTTATGCACAGGTCAGTCCTAGGACACCACCCCGCAAGTCTGTAGCAGCCACTTCAGCACCTGTTAGGAGTGTCTCTACACCAGTGGTTGTAACTCGTGAGTTGCAAGTACCGCTGATTGCCGAGGTAAGGAGTCACTGCTTTGTGACGAGACTCTGTTATCATATTAGTTTACTTGATCCTATAGTTTACTGAGACACTACACTGTCTCCCTGCATTCTATGAATGTTTTGACCTCGTTTGCTGTAAGTCACTCTGGATAAAGGGCTAAGGCCTACATTGTACATTTGTAATTAGGGGGATCTTGACATGTTTAGAGAACCACTGATATACGTACAAGTGTTGGTTGGTTTGTTTGTTACCCTCTCATTCAGAGTTACAGACCTGTTAGGGGTACATTTGGTTCCATTAGTAAAGTGTTGATATTGCTGATGTATTAAAAACCCTTCTCGATTATTTGATTCATTGAAAAAGGAATCAAACTTAATCAATATTTAACCCAGTACTTTCATGTTTGCTTTTGTGTATATAAATGTATATATCCTTTTACCCCTTGCTAGCTTCAACCCCTGTGGACTACGCTACCTGCAGACCGCTGCAGAGTAGTTCCTGGTGAAGTATCACACAACTACATAGAGGATCCCACAGATGTCCCTGGCCAGCACCTGCCCCGTAAGCAGTGGACAACCCTCAACCGCCTGATGACAGGCGTGGGGACGCTTCGGTGAAGCAATGCGACGGTGGGGCCTCTCGGACAGTGCCCACTGTGAATGTGGAGAGCCCCTACAGACTGTGGAACACATCATGACCAGCTGCCCGAAACACCGCCCGCCACATGGCGACCAAGGCCGTATGAACCTGGATGACGAAACGCTGGATTGGCTTGCTGCAACGGAGCTGAGGATCTGATGACATACGCAAGAAGAAGAAGTATCACACACACATACACACTCACTCGATCACTCAATCGCTCGCTCGCTCGCTCGCTCGCTCGCTCGCTCGCTCGTTCGTTCGCTCGTTCGTTCGCTCGTTCAATCACTCACTCACACTCTCTCTCTTTGATTGTTCTATATTGTTTTGGGTAGCTGTTTGTTGCTGTCCTAGTAACACTTGTTGTGTGTGACTTTTTTCTTTCCCAACTCAACGGAAACAGGTAGCTGAAGTCCAAGGAGGTTACAGAGATGCCTCGCCAGTCCAAGCGTGGCAAACCAGTGATGGACCAGGCTGCCTGCAGATCAGCGAACCGGTGGAAGAGGTCAGCCTGGACTAGACTAACGCAGAGGTCTTTGATTCCAGCTGAGTTGTCAAACAAGAAGGTGTCTGTCTTTGCTCATTTATTAATTTTGAGGAGTAAATGCCAGTGTTTACACAATAAACATTGATTTTGTTTTTCTTTTGTTGAAACAGTTTGCCCTTCTTGTCGGTGATTCACATCTCCGATCCATCGTGGATGGATACAGCAGTTGTCGTTTGCTGTTCATGAGCAACTGCAGCAGGCAAGAGCACAGGTTCGTCCGAGCATCTTAAATGAAAATGATTAAAAGCTAAGATGACAGGGTTCCCATTTTCCGGCCTGCAAACGGTGCTCTCTGTTTTTATGCACAGGTCAGTCCTAGGACACCACCCCGCAAGTCTGTAGCAGCCACTTCAGCACCTGTTAGGAGTGTCTCTACACCAGTGGTTGTAACTCGTGAGTTGCAAGTACCGCTGATTGCCGAGGTAAGGAGTCACTGCTTTGTGACGAGACTCTGTTATCATATTAGTTTACTTGATCCTATAGTTTACTGAGACACTACACTGTCTCCCTGCATTCTATGAATGTTTTGACCTCGTTTGCTGTAAGTCACTCTGGATAAAGGGCTAAGGCCTACATTGTACATTTGTAATTAGGGGGATCTTGACATGTTTAGAGAACCACTGATATACGTACAAGTGTTGGTTGGTTTGTTTGTTACCCTCTCATTCAGAGTTACGGACCTGTTAGGGGTACATTTGGTTCCATTAGTAAAGTGTTGATATTGCTGATGTATTAAAAACCCTTCTCGATTATTTGATTCATTGAAAAAGGAATCAAACTTAATCAATATTTAACCCAGTACTTTCATGTTTGCTTTTGTGTATATAAATGTATATATCCTTTTACCCCTTGCTAGCTTCAACCCCTGTGGACTACGCTACCTGCAGACCGCTGCAGAGTAGTTCCTGGTGAAGTATCACACAACTACATAGAGGATCCCACAGATGTCCCTGGCCAGCACCTGCCCCGTAAGCAGTGGACAACCCTCAACCGCCTGATGACAGGCGTGGGGACGCTTCGGTGAAGCAATGCGACGGTGGGGCCTCTCGGACAGTGCCCACTGTGAATGTGGAGAGCCCCTACAGACTGTGGAACACATCATGACCAGCTGCCCGAAACACCGCCCGCCACATGGCGACCAAGGCCGTATGAACCTGGATGACGAAACGCTGGATTGGCTTGCTGCAACGGAGCTGAGGATCTGATGACATACGCAAGAAGAAGAAGTATCACACACACATACACACTCACTCGATCACTCAATCGCTCGCTCGCTCGCTCGCTCGCTCGCTCGCTCGCTCGTTCGTTCGCTCGTTCGTTCGCTCGTTCAATCACTCACTCACACTCTCTCTCTTTGATTGTTCTATATTGTTTTGGGTAGCTGTTTGTTGCTGTCCTAGTAACACTTGTTGTGTGTGACTTTTTTCTTTCCCAACTCAACGGAAACAGGTAGCTGAAGTCCAAGGAGGTTACAGAGATGCCTCGCCAGTCCAAGCGTGGCAAACCAGTGATGGACCAGGCTGCCTGCAGATCAGCGAACCGGTGGAAGAGGTCAGCCTGGACTAGACTAACGCAGAGGTCTTTGATTCCAGCTGAGTTGTCAAACAAGAAGGTGTCTGTCTTTGCTCATTTATTAATTTTGAGGAGTAAATGCCAGTGTTTACACAATAAACATTGATTTTGTTTTTCTTTTGTTGAAACAGTTTGCCCTTCTTGTCGGTGATTCACATCTCCGATCCATCGTGGATGGATACAGCAGTTGTCGTTTGCTGTTCATGAGCAACTGCAGCAGGCAAGAGCACAGGTTCGTCCGAGCATCTTAAATGAAAATGATTAAAAGCTAAGATGACAGGGTTCCCATTTTCCGGCCTGCAAACGGTGCTCTCTGTTTTTATGCACAGGTCAGTCCTAGGACACCACCCCGCAAGTCTGTAGCAGCCACTTCAGCACCTGTTAGGAGTGTCTCTACACCAGTGGTTGTAACTCGTGAGTTGCAAGTACCGCTGATTGCCGAGGTAAGGAGTCACTGCTTTGTGACGAGACTCTGTTATCATATTAGTTTACTTGATCCTATAGTTTACTGAGACACTACACTGTCTCCCTGCATTCTATGAATGTTTTGACCTCGTTTGCTGTAAGTCACTCTGGATAAAGGGCTAAGGCCTACATTGTACATTTGTAATTAGGGGGATCTTGACATGTTTAGAGAACCACTGATATACGTACAAGTGTTGGTTGGTTTGTTTGTTACCCTCTCATTCAGAGTTACAGACCTGTTAGGGGTACATTTGGTTCCATTAGTAAAGTGTTGATATTGCTGATGTATTAAAAACCCTTCTCGATTATTTGATTCATTGAAAAAGGAATCAAACTTAATCAATATTTAACCCAGTACTTTCATGTTTGCTTTTGTGTATATAAATGTATATATCCTTTTACCCCTTGCTAGCTTCAACCCCTGTGGACTACGCTACCTGCAGACCGCTGCAGAGTAGTTCCTGGTGAAGTATCACACAACTACATAGAGGATCCCACAGATGTCCCTGGCCAGCACCTGCCCCGTAAGCAGTGGACAACCCTCAACCGCCTGATGACAGGCGTGGGGACGCTTCGGTGAAGCAATGCGACGGTGGGGCCTCTCGGACAGTGCCCACTGTGAATGTGGAGAGCCCCTACAGACTGTGGAACACATCATGACCAGCTGCCCGAAACACCGCCCGCCACATGGCGACCAAGGCCGTATGAACCTGGATGACGAAACGCTGGATTGGCTTGCTGCAACGGAGCTGAGGATCTGATGACATACGCAAGAAGAAAAAGTATCACACACACATACACACTCACTCGATCACTCAATCGCTCGCTCGCTCGCTCGTTCGTTCGCTCGTTCGTTCGCTCGTTCAATCACTCACTCACACTCTCTCTCTTTGATTGTTCTATATTGTTTTGGGTAGCTGTTTGTTGCTGTCCTAGTAACACTTGTTGTGTGTGACTTTTTTCTTTCCCAACTCAACGGAAACAGGTAGCTGAAGTCCAAGGAGGTTACAGAGATGCCTCGCCAGTCCAAGCGTGGCAAACCAGTGATGGACCAGGCTGCCTGCAGATCAGCGAACCGGTGGAAGAGGTCAGCCTGGACTAGACTAACGCAGAGGTCTTTGATTCCAGCTGAGTTGTCAAACAAGAAGGTGTCTGTCTTTGCTCATTTATTAATTTTGAGGAGTAAATGCCAGTGTTTACACAATAAACATTGATTTTGTTTTTCTTTTGTTGAAACAGTTTGCCCTTCTTGTCGGTGATTCACATCTCCGATCCATCGTGGATGGATACAGCAGTTGTCGTTTGCTGTTCATGAGCAACTGCAGCAGGCAAGAGCACAGGTTCGTCCGAGCATCTTAAATGAAAATGATTAAAAGCTAAGATGACAGGGTTCCCATTTTCCGGCCTGCAAACGGTGCTCTCTGTTTTTATGCACAGGTCAGTCCTAGGACACCACCCCGCAAGTCTGTAGCAGCCACTTCAGCACCTGTTAGGAGTGTCTCTACACCAGTGGTTGTAACTCGTGAGTTGCAAGTACCGCTGATTGCCGAGGTAAGGAGTCACTGCTTTGTGACGAGACTCTGTTATCATATTAGTTTACTTGATCCTATAGTTTACTGAGACACTACACTGTCTCCCTGCATTCTATGAATGTTTTGACCTCGTTTGCTGTAAGTCACTCTGGATAAAGGGCTAAGGCCTACATTGTACATTTGTAATTAGGGGGATCTTGACATGTTTAGAGAACCACTGATATACGTACAAGTGTTGGTTGGTTTGTTTGTTACCCTCTCATTCAGAGTTACAGACCTGTTAGGGGTACATTTGGTTCCATTAGTAAAGTGTTGATATTGCTGATGTATTAAAAACCCTTCTCGATTATTTGATTCATTGAAAAAGGAATCAAACTTAATCAATATTTAACCCAGTACTTTCATGTTTGCTTTTGTGTATATAAATGTATATATCCTTTTACCCCTTGCTAGCTTCAACCCCTGTGGACTACGCTACCTGCAGACCGCTGCAGAGTAGTTCCTGGTGAAGTATCACACAACTACATAGAGGATCCCACAGATGTCCCTGGCCAGCACCTGCCCCGTAAGCAGTGGACAACCCTCAACCGCCTGATGACAGGCGTGGGGACGCTTCGGTGAAGCAATGCGACGGTGGGGCCTCTCGGACAGTGCCCACTGTGAATGTGGAGAGCCCCTACAGACTGTGGAACACATCATGACCAGCTGCCCGAAACACCGCCCGCCACATGGCGACCAAGGCCGTATGAACCTGGATGACGAAACGCTGGATTGGCTTGCTGCAACGGAGCTGAGGATCTGATGACATACGCAAGAAGAAGAAGTATCACACACACATACACACTCACTCGATCACTCAATCGCTCGCTCGCTCGCTCGCTCGTTCGTTCGCTCGTTCGTTCGCTCGTTCAATCACTCACTCACACTCTCTCTCTTTGATTGTTCTATATTGTTTTGGGTAGCTGTTTGTTGCTGTCCTAGTAACACTTGTTGTGTGTGACTTTTTTCTTTCCCAACTCAACGGAAACAGGTAGCTGAAGTCCAAGGAGGTTACAGAGATGCCTCGCCAGTCCAAGCGTGGCAAACCAGTGATGGACCAGGCTGCCTGCAGATCAGCGAACCGGTGGAAGAGGTCAGCCTGGACTAGACTAACGCAGAGGTCTTTGATTCCAGCTGAGTTGTCAAACAAGAAGGTGTCTGTCTTTGCTCATTTATTAATTTTGAGGAGTAAATGCCAGTGTTTACACAATAAACATTGATTTTGTTTTTCTTTTGTTGAAACAGTTTGCCCTTCTTGTCGGTGATTCACATCTCCGATCCATCGTGGATGGATACAGCAGTTGTCGTTTGCTGTTCATGAGCAACTGCAGCAGGCAAGAGCACAGGTTCGTCCGAGCATCTTAAATGAAAATGATTAAAAGCTAAGATGACAGGGTTCCCATTTTCCGGCCTGCAAACGGTGCTCTCTGTTTTTATGCACAGGTCAGTCCTAGGACACCACCCCGCAAGTCTGTAGCAGCCACTTCAGCACCTGTTAGGAGTGTCTCTACACCAGTGGTTGTAACTCGTGAGTTGCAAGTACCGCTGATTGCCGAGGTAAGGAGTCACTGCTTTGTGACGAGACTCTGTTATCATATTAGTTTACTTGATCCTATAGTTTACTGAGACACTACACTGTCTCCCTGCATTCTATGAATGTTTTGACCTCGTTTGCTGTAAGTCACTCTGGATAAAGGGCTAAGGCCTACATTGTACATTTGTAATTAGGGGGATCTTGACATGTTTAGAGAACCACTGATATACGTACAAGTGTTGGTTGGTTTGTTTGTTACCCTCTCATTCAGAGTTACAGACCTGTTAGGGGTACATTTGGTTCCATTAGTAAAGTGTTGATATTGCTGATGTATTAAAAACCCTTCTCGATTATTTGATTCATTGAAAAAGGAATCAAACTTAATCAATATTTAACCCAGTACTTTCATGTTTGCTTTTGTGTATATAAATGTATATATCCTTTTACCCCTTGCTAGCTTCAACCCCTGTGGACTACGCTACCTGCAGACCGCTGCAGAGTAGTTCCTGGTGAAGTATCACACAACTACATAAAGGATCCCACAGATGTCCCTGGCCAGCACCTGCCCCGTAAGCAGTGGACAACCCTCAACCGCCTGATGACAGGCGTGGGGACGCTTCGGTGAAGCAATGCGACGGTGGGGCCTCTCGGACAGTGCCCACTGTGAATGTGGAGAGCCCCTACAGACTGTGGAACACATCATGACCAGCTGCCCGAAACACCGCCCGCCACATGGCGACCAAGGCCGTATGAACCTGGATGACGAAACGCTGGATTGGCTTGCTGCAACGGAGCTGAGGATCTGATGACATACGCAAGAAGAAGAAGTATCACACACACATACACACTCACTCGATCACTCAATCGCTCGCTCGCTCGCTCGTTCGTTCGCTCGTTCGTTCGCTCGTTCAATCACTCACTCACACTCTCTCTCTTTGATTGTTCTATATTGTTTTGGGTAGCTGTTTGTTGCTGTCCTAGTAACACTTGTTGTGTGTGACTTTTTTCTTTCCCAACTCAACGGAAACAGGTAGCTGAAGTCCAAGGAGGTTACAGAGATGCCTCGCCAGTCCAAGCGTGGCAAACCAGTGATGGACCAGGCTGCCTGCAGATCAGCGAACCGGTGGAAGAGGTCAGCCTGGACTAGACTAACGCAGAGGTCTTTGATTCCAGCTGAGTTGTCAAACAAGAAGGTGTCTGTCTTTGCTCATTTATTAATTTTGAGGAGTAAATGCCAGTGTTTACACAATAAACATTGATTTTGTTTTTCTTTTGTTGAAACAGTTTGCCCTTCTTGTCGGTGATTCACATCTCCGATCCATCGTGGATGGATACAGCAGTTGTCGTTTGCTGTTCATGAGCAACTGCAGCAGGCAAGAGCACAGGTTCGTCCGAGCATCTTAAATGAAAATGATTAAAAGCTAAGATGACAGGGTTCCCATTTTCCGGCCTGCAAACGGTGCTCTCTGTTTTTATGCACAGGTCAGTCCTAGGACACCACCCCGCAAGTCTGTAGCAGCCACTTCAGCACCTGTTAGGAGTGTCTCTACACCAGTGGTTGTAACTCGTGAGTTGCAAGTACCGCTGATTGCCGAGGTAAGGAGTCACTGCTTTGTGACGAGACTCTGTTATCATATTAGTTTACTTGATCCTATAGTTTACTGAGACACTACACTGTCTCCCTGCATTCTATGAATGTTTTGACCTCGTTTGCTGTAAGTCACTCTGGATAAAGGGCTAAGGCCTACATTGTACATTTGTAATTAGGGGGATCTTGACATGTTTAGAGAACCACTGATATACGTACAAGTGTTGGTTGGTTGGTTTGTTTGTTACCCTCTCATTCAGAGTTACAGACCTGTTAGGGGTACATTTGGTTCCATTAGTAAAGTGTTGATATTGCTGATGTATTAAAAACCCTTCTCGATTATTTGATTCATTGAAAAAGGAATCAAACTTAATCAATATTTAACCCAGTACTTTCATGTTTGCTTTTGTGTATATAAATGTATATATCCTTTTACCCCTTGCTAGCTTCAACCCCTGTGGACTACGCTACCTGCAGACCGCTGCAGAGTAGTTCCTGGTGAAGTATCACACAACTACATAGAGGATCCCACAGATGTCCCTGGCCAGCACCTGCCCCGTAAGCAGTGGACAACCCTCAACCGCCTGATGACAGGCGTGGGGACGCTTCGGTGAAGCAATGCGACGGTGGGGCCTCTCGGACAGTGCCCACTGTGAATGTGGAGAGCCCCTACAGACTGTGGAACACATCATGACCAGCTGCCCGAAACACCGCCCGCCACATGGCGACCAAGGCCGTATGAACCTGGATGACGAAACGCTGGATTGGCTTGCTGCAACGGAGCTGAGGATCTGATGACATACGCAAGAAGAAGAAGTATCACACACACATACACACTCACTCGATCACTCAATCGCTCGCTCGCTCGCTCGCTCGCTCGCTCGTTCGTTCGCTCGTTCGTTCGCTCGTTCAATCACTCACTCACACTCTCTCTCTTTGATTGTTCTATATTGTTTTGGGTAGCTGTTTGTTGCTGTCCTAGTAACACTTGTTGTGTGTGACTTTTTTCTTTCCCAACTCAACGGAAACAGGTAGCTGAAGTCCAAGGAGGTTACAGAGATGCCTCGCCAGTCCAAGCGTGGCAAACCAGTGATGGACCAGGCTGCCTGCAGATCAGCGAACCGGTGGAAGAGGTCAGCCTGGACTAGACTAACGCAGAGGTTTTTGATTCCAGCTGAGTTGTCAAACAAGAAGGTGTCTGTCTTTGCTCATTTATTAATTTTGAGGAGTAAATGCCAGTGTTTACACAATAAACATTGATTTTGTTTTTCTTTTGTTGAAACAGTTTGCCCTTCTTGTCGGTGATTCACATCTCCGATCCATCGTGGATGGATACAGCAGTTGTCGTTTGCTGTTCATGAGCAACTGCAGCAGGCAAGAGCACAGGTTCGTCCGAGCATCTTAAATGAAAATGATTAAAAGCTAAGATGACAGGGTTCCCATTTTCCGGCCTGCAAACGGTGCTCTCTGTTTTTATGCACAGGTCAGTCCTAGGACACCACCCCGCAAGTCTGTAGCAGCCACTTCAGCACCTGTTAGGAGTGTCTCTACACCAGTGGTTGTAACTCGTGAGTTGCAAGTACCGCTGATTGCCGAGGTAAGGAGTCACTGCTTTGTGACGAGACTCTGTTATCATATTAGTTTACTTGATCCTATAGTTTACTGAGACACTACACTGTCTCCCTGCATTCTATGAATGTTTTGACCTCGTTTGCTGTAAGTCACTCTGGATAAAGGGCTAAGGCCTACATTGTACATTTGTAATTAGGGGGATCTTGACATGTTTAGAGAACCACTGATATACGTACAAGTGTTGGTTGGTTTGTTTGTTACCCTCTCATTCAGAGTTACAGACCTGTTAGGGGTACATTTGGTTCCATTAGTAAAGTGTTGATATTGCTGATGTATTAAAAACCCTTCTCGATTATTTGATTCATTGAAAAAGGAATCAAACTTAATCAATATTTAACCCAGTACTTTCATGTTTGCTTTTGTGTATATAAATGTATATATCCTTTTACCCCTTGCTAGCTTCAACCCCTGTGGACTACGCTACCTGCAGACCGCTGCAGAGTATTTCCTGGTGAAGTATCACACAACTACATAGAGGATCCCACAGATGTCCCTGGCCAGCACCTGCCCCGTAAGCAGTGGACAACCCTCAACCGCCTGATGACAGGCGTGGGGACGCTTCGGTGAAGCAATGCGACGGTGGGGCCTCTCGGACAGTGCCCACTGTGAATGTGGAGAGCCCCTACAGACTGTGGAACACATCATGACCAGCTGCCCGAAACACCGCCCGCCACATGGCGACCAAGGCCGTATGAACCTGGATGACGAAACGCTGGATTGGCTTGCTGCAACGGAGCTGAGGATCTGATGACATACGCAAGAAGAAGAAGTATCACACACACATACACACTCACTCGATCACTCAATCGCTCGCTCGCTCGCTCGCTCGCTCGCTCGCTCGTTCGTTCGCTCGTTCGTTCGCTCGTTCAATCACTCACTCACACTCTCTCTCTTTGATTGTTCTATATTGTTTTGGGTAGCTGTTTGTTGCTGTCCTAGTAACACTTGTTGTGTGTGACTTTTTTCTTTCCCAACTCAACGGAAACAGGTAGCTGAAGTCCAAGGAGGTTACAGAGATGCCTCGCCAGTCCAAGCGTGGCAAACCAGTGATGGACCAGGCTGCCTGCAGATCAGCGAACCGGTGGAAGAGGTCAGCCTGGACTAGACTAACGCAGAGGTCTTTGATTCCAGCTGAGTTGTCAAACAAGAAGGTGTCTGTCTTTGCTCATTTATTAATTTTGAGGAGTAAATGCCAGTGTTTACACAATAAACATTGATTTTGTTTTTCTTTTGTTGAAACAGTTTGCCCTTCTTGTCGGTGATTCACATCTCCGATCCATCGTGGATGGATACAGCAGTTGTCGTTTGCTGTTCATGAGCAACTGCAGCAGGCAAGAGCACAGGTTCGTCCGAGCATCTTAAATGAAAATGATTAAAAGCTAAGATGACAGGGTTCCCATTTTCCGGCCTGCAAACGGTGCTCTCTGTTTTTATGCACAGGTCAGTCCTAGGACACCACCCCGCAAGTCTGTAGCAGCCACTTCAGCACCTGTTAGGAGTGTCTCTACACCAGTGGTTGTAACTCGTGAGTTGCAAGTACCGCTGATTGCCGAGGTAAGGAGTCACTGCTTTGTGACGAGACTCTGTTATCATATTAGTTTACTTGATCCTATAGTTTACTGAGACACTACACTGTCTCCCTGCATTCTATGAATGTTTTGACCTCGTTTGCTGTAAGTCACTCTGGATAAAGGGCTAAGGCCTACATTGTACATTTGTAATTAGGGGGATCTTGACATGTTTAGAGAACCACTGATATACGTACAAGTGTTGGTTGGTTTGTTTGTTACCCTCTCATTCAGAGTTACAGACCTGTTAGGGGTACATTTGGTTCCATTAGTAAAGTGTTGATATTGCTGATGTATTAAAAACCCTTCTCGATTATTTGATTCATTGAAAAAGGAATCAAACTTAATCAATATTTAACCCAGTACTTTCATGTTTGCTTTTGTGTATATAAATGTATATATCCTTTTACCCCTTGCTAGCTTCAACCCCTGTGGACTACGCTACCTGCAGACCGCTGCAGAGTAGTTCCTGGTGAAGTATCACACAACTACATAGAGGATCCCACAGATGTCCCTGGCCAGCACCTGCCCCGTAAGCAGTGGACAACCCTCAACCGCCTGATGACAGGCGTGGGGACGCTTCGGTGAAGCAATGCGACGGTGGGGCCTCTCGGACAGTGCCCACTGTGAATGTGGAGAGCCCCTACAGACTGTGGAACACATCATGACCAGCTGCCCGAAACACCGCCCGCCACATGGCGACCAAGGCCGTATGAACCTGGATGACGAAACGCTGGATTGGCTTGCTGCAACGGAGCTGAGGATCTGATGACATACGCAAGAAGAAGAAGTATCACACACACATACACACTCACTCGATCACTCAATCGCTCGCTCGCTCGCTCGCTCGCTCGCTCGCTCGTTCGTTCGCTCGTTCGTTCGCTCGTTCAATCACTCACTCACACTCTCTCTCTTTGATTGTTCTATATTGTTTTGGGTAGCTGTTTGTTGCTGTCCTAGTAACACTTGTTGTGTGTGACTTTTTTCTTTCCCAACTCAACGGAAACAGGTAGCTGAAGTCCAAGGAGGTTACAGAGATGCCTCGCCAGTCCAAGCGTGGCAAACCAGTGATGGACCAGGCTGCCTGCAGATCAGCGAACCGGTGGAAGAGGTCAGCCTGGACTAGACTAACGCAGAGGTCTTTGATTCCAGCTGAGTTGTCAAACAAGAAGGTGTCTGTCTTTGCTCATTTATTAATTTTGAGGAGTAAATGCCAGTGTTTACACAATAAACATTGATTTTGTTTTTCTTTTGTTGAAACAGTTTGCCCTTCTTGTCGGTGATTCACATCTCCGATCCATCGTGGATGGATACAGCAGTTGTCGTTTGCTGTTCATGAGCAACTGCAGCAGGCAAGAGCACAGGTTCGTCCGAGCATCTTAAATGAAAATGATTAAAAGCTAAGATGACAGGGTTCCCATTTTCCGGCCTGCAAACGGTGCTCTCTGTTTTTATGCACAGGTCAGTCCTAGGACACCACCCCGCAAGTCTGTAGCAGCCACTTCAGCACCTGTTAGGAGTGTCTCTACACCAGTGGTTGTAACTCGTGAGTTGCAAGTACCGCTGATTGCCGAGGTAAGGAGTCACTGCTTTGTGACGAGACTCTGTTATCATATTAGTTTACTTGATCCTATAGTTTACTGAGACACTACACTGTCTCCCTGCATTCTATGAATGTTTTGACCTCGTTTGCTGTAAGTCACTCTGGATAAAGGGCTAAGGCCTACATTGTACATTTGTAATTAGGGGGATCTTGACATGTTTAGAGAACCACTGATATACGTACAAGTGTTGGTTGGTTTGTTTGTTACCCTCTCATTCAGAGTTACAGACCTGTTAGGGGTACATTTGGTTCCATTAGTAAAGTGTTGATATTGCTGATGTATTAAAAACCCTTCTCGATTATTTGATTCATTGAAAAAGGAATCAAACTTAATCAATATTTAACCCAGTACTTTCATGTTTGCTTTTGTGTATATAAATGTATATATCCTTTTACCCCTTGCTAGCTTCAACCCCTGTGGACTACGCTACCTGCAGACCGCTGCAGAGTAGTTCCTGGTGAAGTATCACACAACTACATAGAGGATCCCACAGATGTCCCTGGCCAGCACCTGCCCCGTAAGCAGTGGACAACCCTCAACCGCCTGATGACAGGCGTGGGGACGCTTCGGTGAAGCAATGCGACGGTGGGGCCTCTCGGACAGTGCCCACTGTGAATGTGGAGAGCCCCTACAGACTGTGGAACACATCATGACCAGCTGCCCGAAACACCGCCCGCCACATGGCGACCAAGGCCGTATGAACCTGGATGACGAAACGCTGGATTGGCTTGCTGCAACGGAGCTGAGGATCTGATGACATACGCAAGAAGAAGAAGTATCACACACACATACACACTCACTCGATCACTCAATCGCTCGCTCGCTCGTTCGTTCGCTCGTTCGTTCGCTCGTTCAATCACTCACTCACACTCTCTCTCTTTGATTGTTCTATATTGTTTTGGGTAGCTGTTTGTTGCTGTCCTAGTAACACTTGTTGTGTGTGACTTTTTTCTTTCCCAACTCAACGGAAACAGGTAGCTGAAGTCCAAGGAGGTTACAGAGATGCCTCGCCAGTCCAAGCGTGGCAAACCAGTGATGGACCAGGCTGCCTGCAGATCAGCGAACCGGTGGAAGAGGTCAGCCTGGACTAGACTAACGCAGAGGTCTTTGATTCCAGCTGAGTTGTCAAACAAGAAGGTGTCTGTCTTTGCTCATTTATTAATTTTGAGGAGTAAATGCCAGTGTTTACACAATAAACATTGATTTTGTTTTTCTTTTGTTGAAACAGTTTGCCCTTCTTGTCGGTGATTCACATCTCCGATCCATCGTGGATGGATACAGCAGTTGTCGTTTGCTGTTCATGAGCAACTGCAGCAGGCAAGAGCACAGGTTCGTCCGAGCATCTTAAATGAAAATGATTAAAAGCTAAGATGACAGGGTTCCCATTTTCCGGCCTGCAAACGGTGCTCTCTGTTTTTATGCACAGGTCAGTCCTAGGACACCACCCCGCAAGTCTGTAGCAGCCACTTCAGCACCTGTTAGGAGTGTCTCTACACCAGTGGTTGTAACTCGTGAGTTGCAAGTACCGCTGATTGCCGAGGTAAGGAGTCACTGCTTTGTGACGAGACTCTGTTATCATATTAGTTTACTTGATCCTATAGTTTACTGAGACACTACACTGTCTCCCTGCATTCTATGAATGTTTTGACCTCGTTTGCTGTAAGTCACTCTGGATAAAGGGCTAAGGCCTACATTGTACATTTGTAATTAGGGGGATCTTGACATGTTTAGAGAACCACTGATATACGTACAAGTGTTGGTTGGTTTGTTTGTTACCCTCTCATTCAGAGTTACAGACCTGTTAGGGGTACATTTGGTTCCATTAGTAAAGTGTTGATATTGCTGATGTATTAAAAACCCTTCTCGATTATTTGATTCATTGAAAAAGGAATCAAACTTAATCAATATTTAACCCAGTACTTTCATGTTTGCTTTTGTGTATATAAATGTATATATCCTTTTACCCCTTGCTAGCTTCAACCCCTGTGGACTACGCTACCTGCAGACCGCTGCAGAGTAGTTCCTGGTGAAGTATCACACAACTACATAGAGGATCCCACAGATGTCCCTGGCCAGCACCTGCCCCGTAAGCAGTGGACAACCCTCAACCGCCTGATGACAGGCGTGGGGACGCTTCGGTGAAGCAATGCGACGGTGGGGCCTCTCGGACAGTGCCCACTGTGAATGTGGAGAGCCCCTACAGACTGTGGAACACATCATGACCAGCTGCCCGAAACACCGCCCGCCACATGGCGACCAAGGCCGTATGAACCTGGATGACGAAACGCTGGATTGGCTTGCTGCAACGGAGCTGAGGATCTGATGACATACGCAAGAAGAAGAAGTATCACACACACATACACACTCACTCGATCACTCAATCGCTCGCTCGCTCGCTCGCTCGCTCGCTCGTTCGTTCGCTCGTTTGTTCGCTCGTTCAATCACTCACTCACACTCTCTCTCTTTGATTGTTCTATATTGTTTTGGGTAGCTGTTTGTTGCTGTCCTAGTAACACTTGTTGTGTGTGACTTTTTTCTTTCCCAACTCAACGGAAACAGGTAGCTGAAGTCCAAGGAGGTTACAGAGATGCCTCGCCAGTCCAAGCGTGGCAAACCAGTGATGGACCAGGCTGCCTGCAGATCAGCGAACCGGTGGAAGAGGTCAGCCTGGACTAGACTAACGCAGAGGTCTTTGATTCCAGCTGAGTTGTCAAACAAGAAGGTGTCTGTCTTTGCTCATTTATTAATTTTGAGGAGTAAATGCCAGTGTTTACACAATAAACATTGATTTTGTTTTTCTTTTGTTGAAACAGTTTGCCCTTCTTGTCGGTGATTCACATCTCCGATCCATCGTGGATGGATACAGCAGTTGTCGTTTGCTGTTCATGAGCAACTGCAGCAGGCAAGAGCACAGGTTCGTCCGAGCATCTTAAATGAAAATGATTAAAAGCTAAGATGACAGGGTTCCCATTTTCCGGCCTGCAAACGGTGCTCTCTGTTTTTATGCACAGGTCAGTCCTAGGACACCACCCCGCAAGTCTGTAGCAGCCACTTCAGCACCTGTTAGGAGTGTCTCTACACCAGTGGTTGTAACTCGTGAGTTGCAAGTACCGCTGATTGCCGAGGTAAGGAGTCACTGCTTTGTGACGAGACTCTGTTATCATATTAGTTTACTTGATCCTATAGTTTACTGAGACACTACACTGTCTCCCTGCATTCTATGAATGTTTTGACCTCGTTTGCTGTAAGTCACTCTGGATAAAGGGCTAAGGCCTACATTGTACATTTGTAATTAGGGGGATCTTGACATGTTTAGAGAACCACTGATATACGTACAAGTGTTGGTTGGTTTGTTTGTTACCCTCTCATTCAGAGTTACAGACCTGTTAGGGGTACATTTGGTTCCATTAGTAAAGTGTTGATATTGCTGATGTATTAAAAACCCTTCTCGATTATTTGATTCATTGAAAAAGGAATCAAACTTAATCAATATTTAACCCAGTACTTTCATGTTTGCTTTTGTGTATATAAATGTATATATCCTTTTACCCCTTGCTAGCTTCAACCCCTGTGGACTACGCTACCTGCAGACCGCTGCAGAGTAGTTCCTGGTGAAGTATCACACAACTACATAGAGGATCCCACAGATGTCCCTGGCCAGCACCTGCCCCGTAAGCAGTGGACAACCCTCAACCGCCTGATGACAGGCGTGGGGACGCTTCGGTGAAGCAATGCGACGGTGGGGCCTCTCGGACAGTGCCCACTGTGAATGTGGAGAGCCCCTACAGACTGTGGAACACATCATGACCAGCTGCCCGAAACACCGCCCGCCACATGGCGACCAAGGCCGTATGAACCTGGATGACGAAACGCTGGATTGGCTTGCTGCAACGGAGCTGAGGATCTGATGACATACGCAAGAAGAAGAAGTATCACACACACATACACACTCACTCGATCACTCAATCGCTCGCTCGCTCGCTCGCTCGCTCGCTCGTTCGTTCGCTCGTTTGTTCGCTCGTTCAATCACTCACTCACACTCTCTCTCTTTGATTGTTCTATATTGTTTTGGGTAGCTGTTTGTTGCTGTCCTAGTAACACTTGTTGTGTGTGACTTTTTTCTTTCCCAACTCAACGGAAACAGGTAGCTGAAGTCCAAGGAGGTTACAGAGATGCCTCGCCAGTCCAAGCGTGGCAAACCAGTGATGGACCAGGCTGCCTGCAGATCAGCGAACCGGTGGAAGAGGTCAGCCTGGACTAGACTAACGCAGAGGTCTTTGATTCCAGCTGAGTTGTCAAACAAGAAGGTGTCTGTCTTTGCTCATTTATTAATTTTGAGGAGTAAATGCCAGTGTTTACACAATAAACATTGATTTTGTTTTTCTTTTGTTGAAACAGTTTGCCCTTCTTGTCGGTGATTCACATCTCCGATCCATCGTGGATGGATACAGCAGTTGTCGTTTGCTGTTCATGAGCAACTGCAGCAGGCAAGAGCACAGGTTCGTCCGAGCATCTTAAATGAAAATGATTAAAAGCTAAGATGACAGGGTTCCCATTTTCCGGCCTGCAAACGGTGCTCTCTGTTTTTATGCACAGGTCAGTCCTAGGACACCACCCCGCAAGTCTGTAGCAGCCACTTCAGCACCTGTTAGGAGTGTCTCTACACCAGTGGTTGTAACTCGTGAGTTGCAAGTACCGCTGATTGCCGAGGTAAGGAGTCACTGCTTTGTGACGAGACTCTGTTATCATATTAGTTTACTTGATCCTATAGTTTACTGAGACACTACACTGTCTCCCTGCATTCTATGAATGTTTTGACCTCGTTTGCTGTAAGTCACTCTGGATAAAGGGCTAAGGCCTACATTGTACATTTGTAATTAGGGGGATCTTGACATGTTTAGAGAACCACTGATATACGTACAAGTGTTGGTTGGTTTGTTTGTTACCCTCTCATTCAGAGTTACAGACCTGTTAGGGGTACATTTGGTTCCATTAGTAAAGTGTTGATATTGCTGATGTATTAAAAACCCTTCTCGATTATTTGATTCATTGAAAAAGGAATCAAACTTAATCAATATTTAACCCAGTACTTTCATGTTTGCTTTTGTGTATATAAATGTATATATCCTTTTACCCCTTGCTAGCTTCAACCCCTGTGGACTACGCTACCTGCAGACCGCTGCAGAGTAGTTCCTGGTGAAGTATCACACAACTACATAGAGGATCCCACAGATGTCCCTGGCCAGCACCTGCCCCGTAAGCAGTGGACAACCCTCAACCGCCTGATGACAGGCGTGGGGACGCTTCGGTGAAGCAATGCGACGGTGGGGCCTCTCGGACAGTGCCCACTGTGAATGTGGAGAGCCCCTACAGACTGTGGAACACATCATGACCAGCTGCCCGAAACACCGCCCGCCACATGGCGACCAAGGCCGTATGAACCTGGATGACGAAACGCTGGATTGGCTTGCTGCAACGGAGCTGAGGATCTGATGACATACGCAAGAAGAAGAAGTATCACACACACATACACACTCACTCGATCACTCAATCGCTCGCTCGCTCGCTCGCTCGCTCGCTCGTTCGCTCGTTCAATCACTCACTCACACTCTCTCTCTTTGATTGTTCTATATTGTTTTGGGTAGCTGTTTGTTGCTGTCCTAGTAACACTTGTTGTGTGTGACTTTTTTCTTTCCCAACTCAACGGAAACAGGTAGCTGAAGTCCAAGGAGGTTACAGAGATGCCTCGCCAGTCCAAGCGTGGCAAACCAGTGATGGACCAGGCTGCCTGCAGATCAGCGAACCGGTGGAAGAGGTCAGCCTGGACTAGACTAACGCAGAGGTCTTTGATTCCAGCTGAGTTGTCAAACAAGAAGGTGTCTGTCTTTGCTCATTTATTAATTTTGAGGAGTAAATGCCAGTGTTTACACAATAAACATTGATTTTGTTTTTCTTTTGTTGAAACAGTTTGCCCTTCTTGTCGGTGATTCACATCTCCGATCCATCGTGGATGGATACAGCAGTTGTCGTTTGCTGTTCATGAGCAACTGCAGCAGGCAAGAGCACAGGTTCGTCCGAGCATCTTAAATGAAAATGATTAAAAGCTAAGATGACAGGGTTCCCATTTTCCGGCCTGCAAACGGTGCTCTCTGTTTTTATGCACAGGTCAGTCCTAGGACACCACCCCGCAAGTCTGTAGCAGCCACTTCAGCACCTGTTAGGAGTGTCTCTACACCAGTGGTTGTAACTCGTGAGTTGCAAGTACCGCTGATTGCCGAGGTAAGGAGTCACTGCTTTGTGACGAGACTCTGTTATCATATTAGTTTACTTGATCCTATAGTTTACTGAGACACTACACTGTCTCCCTGCATTCTATGAATGTTTTGACCTCGTTTGCTGTAAGTCACTCTGGATAAAGGGCTAAGGCCTACATTGTACATTTGTAATTAGGGGGATCTTGACATGTTTAGAGAACCACTGATATACGTACAAGTGTTGGTTGGTTTGTTTGTTACCCTCTCATTCAGAGTTACAGACCTGTTAGGGGTACATTTGGTTCCATTAGTAAAGTGTTGATATTGCTGATGTATTAAAAACCCTTCTCGATTATTTGATTCATTGAAAAAGGAATCAAACTTAATCAATATTTAACCCAGTACTTTCATGTTTGCTTTTGTGTATATAAATGTATATATCCTTTTACCCCTTGCTAGCTTCAACCCCTGTGGACTACGCTACCTACAGACCGCTGCAGAGTAGTTCCTGGTGAAGTATCACACAACTACATAGAGGATCCCACAGATGTCCCTGGCCAGCACCTGCCCCGTAAGCAGTGGACAACCCTCAACCGCCTGATGACAGGCGTGGGGACGCTTCGGTGAAGCAATGCGACGGTGGGGCCTCTCGGACAGTGCCCACTGTGAATGTGGAGAGCCCCTACAGACTGTGGAACACATCATGACCAGCTGCCCGAAACACCGCCCGCCACATGGCGACCAAGGCCGTATGAACCTGGATGACGAAACGCTGGATTGGCTTGCTGCAACGGAGCTGAGGATCTGATGACATACGCAAGAAGAAGAAGTATCACACACACATACACACTCACTCGATCACTCAATCGCTCGCTCGCTCGCTCGCTCGCTCGCTCGCTCGTTCGTTCGCTCGTTCGTTCGCTCGTTCAATCACTCACTCACACTCTCTCTCTTTGATTGTTCTATATTGTTTTGGGTAGCTGTTTGTTGCTGTCCTAGTAACACTTGTTGTGTGTGACTTTTTTCTTTCCCAACTCAACGGAAACAGGTAGCTGAAGTCCAAGGAGGTTACAGAGATGCCTCGCCAGTCCAAGCGTGGCAAACCAGTGATGGACCAGGCTGCCTGCAGATCAGCGAACCGGTGGAAGAGGTCAGCCTGGACTAGACTAACGCAGAGGTCTTTGATTCCAGCTGAGTTGTCAAACAAGAAGGTGTCTGTCTTTGCTCATTTATTAATTTTGAGGAGTAAATGCCAGTGTTTACACAATAAACATTGATTTTGTTTTTCTTTTGTTGAAACAGTTTGCCCTTCTTGTCGGTGATTCACATCTCCGATCCATCGTGGATGGATACAGCAGTTGTCGTTTGCTGTTCATGAGCAACTGCAGCAGGCAAGAGCACAGGTTCGTCCGAGCATCTTAAATGAAAATGATTAAAAGCTAAGATGACAGGGTTCCCATTTTCCGGCCTGCAAACGGTGCTCTCTGTTTTTATGCACAGGTCAGTCCTAGGACACCACCCCGCAAGTCTGTAGCAGCCACTTCAGCACCTGTTAGGAGTGTCTCTACACCAGTGGTTGTAACTCGTGAGTTGCAAGTACCGCTGATTGCCGAGGTAAGGAGTCACTGCTTTGTGACGAGACTCTGTTATCATATTAGTTTACTTGATCCTATAGTTTACTGAGACACTACACTGTCTCCCTGCATTCTATGAATGTTTTGACCTCGTTTGCTGTAAGTCACTCTGGATAAAGGGCTAAGGCCTACATTGTACATTTGTAATTAGGGGGATCTTGACATGTTTAGAGAACCACTGATATACGTACAAGTGTTGGTTGGTTTGTTTGTTACCATCTCATTCAGAGTTACAGACCTGTTAGGGGTACATTTGGTTCCATTAGTAAAGTGTTGATATTGCTGATGTATTAAAAACCCTTCTCGATTATTTGATTCATTGAAAAAGGAATCAAACTTAATCAATATTTAACCCAGTACTTTCATGTTTGCTTTTGTGTATATAAATGTATATATCCTTTTACCCCTTGCTAGCTTCAACCCCTGTGGACTACGCTACCTGCAGACCGCTGCAGAGTAGTTCCTGGTGAAGTATCACACAACTACATAGAGGATCCCACAGATGTCCCTGGCCAGCACCTGCCCCGTAAGCAGTGGACAACCCTCAACCGCCTGATGACAGGCGTGGGGACGCTTCGGTGAAGCAATGCGACGGTGGGGCCTCTCGGACAGTGCCCACTGTGAATGTGGAGAGCCCCTACAGACTGTGGAACACATCATGACCAGCTGCCCGAAACACCGCCCGCCACATGGCGACCAAGGCCGTATGAACCTGGATGACGAAACGCTGGATTGGCTTGCTGCAACGGAGCTGAGGATCTGATGACATACGCAAGAAGAAGAAGTATCACACACACATACACACTCACTCGATCACTCAATCGCTCGCTCGCTCGCTCGCTCGCTCGTTCGTTCGCTCGTTCGTTCGCTCGTTCAATCACTCACTCACACTCTCTCTCTTTGATTGTTCTATATTGTTTTGGGTAGCTGTTTGTTGCTGTCCTAGTAACACTTGTTGTGTGTGACTTTTTTCTTTCCCAACTCAACGGAAACAGGTAGCTGAAGTCCAAGGAGGTTACAGAGATGCCTCGCCAGTCCAAGCGTGGCAAACCAGTGATGGACCAGGCTGCCTGCAGATCAGCGAACCGGTGGAAGAGGTCAGCCTGGACTAGACTAACGCAGAGGTCTTTGATTCCAGCTGAGTTGTCAAACAAGAAGGTGTCTGTCTTTGCTCATTTATTAATTTTGAGGAGTAAATGCCAGTGTTTACACAATAAACATTGATTTTGTTTTTCTTTTGTTGAAACAGTTTGCCCTTCTTGTCGGTGATTCACATCTCCGATCCATCGTGGATGGATACAGCAGTTGTCGTTTGCTGTTCATGAGCAACTGCAGCAGGCAAGAGCACAGGTTCGTCCGAGCATCTTAAATGAAAATGATTAAAAGCTAAGATGACAGGGTTCCCATTTTCCGGCCTGCAAACGGTGCTCTCTGTTTTTATGCACAGGTCAGTCCTAGGACACCACCCCGCAAGTCTGTAGCAGCCACTTCAGCACCTGTTAGGAGTGTCTCTACACCAGTGGTTGTAACTCGTGAGTTGCAAGTACCGCTGATTGCCGAGGTAAGGAGTCACTGCTTTGTGACGAGACTCTGTTATCATATTAGTTTACTTGATCCTATAGTTTACTGAGACACTACACTGTCTCCCTGCATTCTATGAATGTTTTGACCTCGTTTGCTGTAAGTCACTCTGGATAAAGGGCTAAGGCCTACATTGTACATTTGTAATTAGGGGGATCTTGACATGTTTAGAGAACCACTGATATACGTACAAGTGTTGGTTGGTTTGTTTGTTACCCTCTCATTCAGAGTTACAGACCTGTTAGGGGTACATTTGGTTCCATTAGTAAAGTGTTGATATTGCTGATGTATTAAAAACCCTTCTCGATTATTTGATTCATTGAAAAAGGAATCAAACTTAATCAATATTTAACCCAGTACTTTCATGTTTGCTTTTGTGTATATAAATGTATATATCCTTTTACCCCTTGCTAGCTTCAACCCCTGTGGACTACGCTACCTGCAGACCGCTGCAGAGTAGTTCCTGGTGAAGTATCACACAACTACATAGAGGATCCCACAGATGTCCCTGGCCAGCACCTGCCCCGTAAGCAGTGGACAACCCTCAACCGCCTGATGACAGGCGTGGGGACGCTTCGGTGAAGCAATGCGACGGTGGGGCCTCTCGGACAGTGCCCACTGTGAATGTGGAGAGCCCCTACAGACTGTGGAACACATCATGACCAGCTGCCCGAAACACCGCCCGCCACATGGCGACCAAGGCCGTATGAACCTGGATGACGAAACGCTGGATTGGCTTGCTGCAACGGAGCTGAGGATCTGATGACATACGCAAGAAGAAGAAGTATCACACACACATACACACTCACTCGATCACTCAATCGCTCGCTCGCTCGTTCGTTCGCTCGTTCGTTCGCTCGTTCAATCACTCACTCACACTCTCTCTCTTTGATTGTTCTATATTGTTTTGGGTAGCTGTTTGTTGCTGTCCTAGTAACACTTGTTGTGTGTGACTTTTTTCTTTCCCAACTCAACGGAAACAGGTAGCTGAAGTCCAAGGAGGTTACAGAGATGCCTCGCCAGTCCAAGCGTGGCAAACCAGTGATGGACCAGGCTGCCTGCAGATCAGCGAACCGGTGGAAGAGGTCAGCCTGGACTAGACTAACGCAGAGGTCTTTGATTCCAGCTGAGTTGTCAAACAAGAAGGTGTCTGTCTTTGCTCATTTATTAATTTTGAGGAGTAAATGCCAGTGTTTACACAATAAACATTGATTTTGTTTTTCTTTTGTTGAAACAGTTTGCCCTTCTTGTCGGTGATTCACATCTCCGATCCATCGTGGATGGATACAGCAGTTGTCGTTTGCTGTTCATGAGCAACTGCAGCAGGCAAGAGCACAGGTTCGTCCGAGCATCTTAAATGAAAATGATTAAAAGCTAAGATGACAGGGTTCCCATTTTCCGGCCTGCAAACGGTGCTCTCTGTTTTTATGCACAGGTCAGTCCTAGGACACCACCCCGCAAGTCTGTAGCAGCCACTTCAGCACCTGTTAGGAGTGTCTCTACACCAGTGGTTGTAACTCGTGAGTTGCAAGTACCGCTGATTGCCGAGGTAAGGAGTCACTGCTTTGTGACGAGACTCTGTTATCATATTAGTTTACTTGATCCTATAGTTTACTGAGACACTACACTGTCTCCCTGCATTCTATGAATGTTTTGACCTCGTTTGCTGTAAGTCACTCTGGATAAAGGGCTAAGGCCTACATTGTACATTTGTAATTAGGGGGATCTTGACATGTTTAGAGAACCACTGATATACGTACAAGTGTTGGTTGGTTTGTTTGTTACCCTCTCATTCAGAGTTACAGACCTGTTAGGGGTACATTTGGTTCCATTAGTAAAGTGTTGATATTGCTGATGTATTAAAAACCCTTCTCGATTATTTGATTCATTGAAAAAGGAATCAAACTTAATCAATATTTAACCCAGTACTTTCATGTTTGCTTTTGTGTATATAAATGTATATATCCTTTTACCCCTTGCTAGCTTCAACCCCTGTGGACTACGCTACCTGCAGACCGCTGCAGAGTAGTTCCTGGTGAAGTATCACACAACTACATAGAGGATCCCACAGATGTCCCTGGCCAGCACCTGCCCCGTAAGCAGTGGACAACCCTCAACCGCCTGATGACAGGCGTGGGGACGCTTCGGTGAAGCAATGCGACGGTGGGGCCTCTCGGACAGTGCCCACTGTGAATGTGGAGAGCCCCTACAGACTGTGGAACACATCATGACCAGCTGCCCGAAACACCGCCCGCCACATGGCGACCAAGGCCGTATGAACCTGGATGACGAAACGCTGGATTGGCTTGCTGCAACGGAGCTGAGGATCTGATGACATACGCAAGAAGAAGAAGTATCACACACACATACACACTCACTCGATCACTCAATCGCTCGCTCGCTCGTTCGTTCGCTCGTTCGTTCGCTCGTTCAATCACTCACTCACACTCTCTCTCTTTGATTGTTCTATATTGTTTTGGGTAGCTGTTTGTTGCTGTCCTAGTAACACTTGTTGTGTGTGACTTTTTTCTTTCCCAACTCAACGGAAACAGGTAGCTGAAGTCCAAGGAGGTTACAGAGATGCCTCGCCAGTCCAAGCGTGGCAAACCAGTGATGGACCAGGCTGCCTGCAGATCAGCGAACCGGTGGAAGAGGTCAGCCTGGACTAGACTAACGCAGAGGTCTTTGATTCCAGCTGAGTTGTCAAACAAGAAGGTGTCTGTCTTTGCTCATTTATTAATTTTGAGGAGTAAATGCCAGTGTTTACACAATAAACATTGATTTTGTTTTTCTTTTGTTGAAACAGTTTGCCCTTCTTGTCGGTGATTCACATCTCCGATCCATCGTGGATGGATACAGCAGTTGTCGTTTGCTGTTCATGAGCAACTGCAGCAGGCAAGAGCACAGGTTCGTCCGAGCATCTTAAATGAAAATGATTAAAAGCTAAGATGACAGGGTTCCCATTTTCCGGCCTGCAAACGGTGCTCTCTGTTTTTATGCACAGGTCAGTCCTAGGACACCACCCCGCAAGTCTGTAGCAGCCACTTCAGCACCTGTTAGGAGTGTCTCTACACCAGTGGTTGTAACTCGTGAGTTGCAAGTACCGCTGATTGCCGAGGTAAGGAGTCACTGCTTTGTGACGAGACTCTGTTATCATATTAGTTTACTTGATCCTATAGTTTACTGAGACACTACACTGTCTCCCTGCATTCTATGAATGTTTTGACCTCGTTTGCTGTAAGTCACTCTGGATAAAGGGCTAAGGCCTACATTGTACATTTGTAATTAGGGGGATCTTGACATGTTTAGAGAACCACTGATATACGTACAAGTGTTGGTTGGTTTGTTTGTTACCCTCTCATTCAGAGTTACAGACCTGTTAGGGGTACATTTGGTTCCATTAGTAAAGTGTTGATATTGCTGATGTATTAAAAACCCTTCTCGATTATTTGATTCATTGAAAAAGGAATCAAACTTAATCAATATTTAACCCAGTACTTTCATGTTTGCTTTTGTGTATATAAATGTATATATCCTTTTACCCCTTGCTAGCTTCAACCCCTGTGGACTACGCTACCTGCAGACCGCTGCAGAGTAGTTCCTGGTGAAGTATCACACAACTACATAGAGGATCCCACAGATGTCCCTGGCCAGCACCTGCCCCGTAAGCAGTGGACAACCCTCAACCGCCTGATGACAGGCGTGGGGACGCTTCGGTGAAGCAATGCGACGGTGGGGCCTCTCGGACAGTGCCCACTGTGAATGTGGAGAGCCCCTACAGACTGTGGAACACATCATGACCAGCTGCCCGAAACACCGCCCGCCACATGGCGACCAAGGCCGTATGAACCTGGATGACGAAACGCTGGATTGGCTTGCTGCAACGGAGCTGAGGATCTGATGACATACGCAAGAAGAAGAAGTATCACACACACATACACACTCACTCGATCACTCAATCGCTCGCTCGCTCGCTCGCTCGCTCGCTCGCTCGTTCGTTCGCTCGTTCGTTCGCTCGTTCAATCACTCACTCACACTCTCTCTCTTTGATTGTTCTATATTGTTTTGGGTAGCTGTTTGTTGCTGTCCTAGTAACACTTGTTGTGTGTGACTTTTTTCTTTCCCAACTCAACGGAAACAGGTAGCTGAAGTCCAAGGAGGTTACAGAGATGCCTCGCCAGTCCAAGCGTGGCAAACCAGTGATGGACCAGGCTGCCTGCAGATCAGCGAACCGGTGGAAGAGGTCAGCCTGGACTAGACTAACGCAGAGGTCTTTGATTCCAGCTGAGTTGTCAAACAAGAAGGTGTCTGTCTTTGCTCATTTATTAATTTTGAGGAGTAAATGCCAGTGTTTACACAATAAACATTGATTTTGTTTTTCTTTTGTTGAAACAGTTTGCCCTTCTTGTCGGTGATTCACATCTCCGATCCATCGTGGATGGATACAGCAGTTGTCGTTTGCTGTTCATGAGCAACTGCAGCAGGCAAGAGCACAGGTTCGTCCGAGCATCTTAAATGAAAATGATTAAAAGCTAAGATGACAGGGTTCCCATTTTCCGGCCTGCAAACGGTGCTCTCTGTTTTTATGCACAGGTCAGTCCTAGGACACCACCCCGCAAGTCTGTAGCAGCCACTTCAGCACCTGTTAGGAGTGTCTCTACACCAGTGGTTGTAACTCGTGAGTTGCAAGTACCGCTGATTGCCGAGGTAAGGAGTCACTGCTTTGTGACGAGACTCTGTTATCATATTAGTTTACTTGATCCTATAGTTTACTGAGACACTACACTGTCTCCCTGCATTCTATGAATGTTTTGACCTCGTTTGCTGTAAGTCACTCTGGATAAAGGGCTAAGGCCTACATTGTACATTTGTAATTAGGGGGATCTTGACATGTTTAGAGAACCACTGATATACGTACAAGTGTTGGTTGGTTTGTTTGTTACCCTCTCATTCAGAGTTACAGACCTGTTAGGGGTACATTTGGTTCCATTAGTAAAGTGTTGATATTGCTGATGTATTAAAAACCCTTCTCGATTATTTGATTCATTGAAAAAGGAATCAAACTTAATCAATATTTAACCCAGTACTTTCATGTTTGCTTTTGTGTATATAAATGTATATATCCTTTTACCCCTTGCTAGCTTCAACCCCTGTGGACTACGCTACCTGCAGACCGCTGCAGAGTAGTTCCTGGTGAAGTATCACACAACTACATAGAGGATCCCACAGATGTCCCTGGCCAGCACCTGCCCCGTAAGCAGTGGACAACCCTCAACCGCCTGATGACAGGCGTGGGGACGCTTCGGTGAAGCAATGCGACGGTGGGGCCTCTCGGACAGTGCCCACTGTGAATGTGGAGAGCCCCTACAGACTGTGGAACACATCATGACCAGCTGCCCGAAACACCGCCCGCCACATGGCGACCAAGGCCGTATGAACCTGGATGACGAAACGCTGGATTGGCTTGCTGCAACGGAGCTGAGGATCTGATGACATACGCAAGAAGAAGAAGTATCACACACACATACACACTCACTCGATCACTCAATCGCTCGCTCGCTCGTTCGTTCGCTCGTTCGTTCGCTCGTTCAATCACTCACTCACACTCTCTCTCTTTGATTGTTCTATATTGTTTTGGGTAGCTGTTTGTTGCTGTCCTAGTAACACTTGTTGTGTGTGACTTTTTTCTTTCCCAACTCAACGGAAACAGGTAGCTGAAGTCCAAGGAGGTTACAGAGATGCCTCGCCAGTCCAAGCGTGGCAAACCAGTGATGGACCAGGCTGCCTGCAGATCAGCGAACCGGTGGAAGAGGTCAGCCTGGACTAGACTAACGCAGAGGTCTTTGATTCCAGCTGAGTTGTCAAACAAGAAGGTGTCTGTCTTTGCTCATTTATTAATTTTGAGGAGTAAATGCCAGTGTTTACACAATAAACATTGATTTTGTTTTTCTTTTGTTGAAACAGTTTGCCCTTCTTGTCGGTGATTCACATCTCCGATCCATCGTGGATGGATACAGCAGTTGTCGTTTGCTGTTCATGAGCAACTGCAGCAGGCAAGAGCACAGGTTCGTCCGAGCATCTTAAATGAAAATGATTAAAAGCTAAGATGACAGGGTTCCCATTTTCCGGCCTGCAAACGGTGCTCTCTGTTTTTATGCACAGGTCAGTCCTAGGACACCACCCCGCAAGTCTGTAGCAGCCACTTCAGCACCTGTTAGGAGTGTCTCTACACCAGTGGTTGTAACTCGTGAGTTGCAAGTACCGCTGATTGCCGAGGTAAGGAGTCACTGCTTTGTGACGAGACTCTGTTATCATATTAGTTTACTTGATCCTATAGTTTACTGAGACACTACACTGTCTCCCTGCATTCTATGAATGTTTTGACCTCGTTTGCTGTAAGTCACTCTGGATAAAGGGCTAAGGCCTACATTGTACATTTGTAATTAGGGGGATCTTGACATGTTTAGAGAACCACTGATATACGTACAAGTGTTGGTTGGTTTGTTTGTTACCCTCTCATTCAGAGTTACAGACCTGTTAGGGGTACATTTGGTTCCATTAGTAAAGTGTTGATATTGCTGATGTATTAAAAACCCTTCTCGATTATTTGATTCATTGAAAAAGGAATCAAACTTAATCAATATTTAACCCAGTACTTTCATGTTTGCTTTTGTGTATATAAATGTATATATCCTTTTACCCCTTGCTAGCTTCAACCCCTGTGGACTACGCTACCTGCAGACCGCTGCAGAGTAGTTCCTGGTGAAGTATCACACAACTACATAGAGGATCCCACAGATGTCCCTGGCCAGCACCTGCCCCGTAAGCAGTGGACAACCCTCAACCGCCTGATGACAGGCGTGGGGACGCTTCGGTGAAGCAATGCGACGGTGGGGCCTCTCGGACAGTGCCCACTGTGAATGTGGAGAGCCCCTACAGACTGTGGAACACATCATGACCAGCTGCCCGAAACACCGCCCGCCACATGGCGACCAAGGCCGTATGAACCTGGATGACGAAACGCTGGATTGGCTTGCTGCAACGGAGCTGAGGATCTGATGACATACGCAAGAAGAAGAAGTATCACACACACATACACACTCACTCGATCACTCAATCGCTCGCTCGCTCGCTCGCTCGCTCGCTCGTTCGTTCGCTCGTTTGTTCGCTCGTTCAATCACTCACTCACACTCTCTCTCTTTGATTGTTCTATATTGTTTTGGGTAGCTGTTTGTTGCTGTCCTAGTAACACTTGTTGTGTGTGACTTTTTTCTTTCCCAACTCAACGGAAACAGGTAGCTGAAGTCCAAGGAGGTTACAGAGATGCCTCGCCAGTCCAAGCGTGGCAAACCAGTGATGGACCAGGCTGCCTGCAGATCAGCGAACCGGTGGAAGAGGTCAGCCTGGACTAGACTAACGCAGAGGTCTTTGATTCCAGCTGAGTTGTCAAACAAGAAGGTGTCTGTCTTTGCTCATTTATTAATTTTGAGGAGTAAATGCCAGTGTTTACACAATAAACATTGATTTTGTTTTTCTTTTGTTGAAACAGTTTGCCCTTCTTGTCGGTGATTCACATCTCCGATCCATCGTGGATGGATACAGCAGTTGTCGTTTGCTGTTCATGAGCAACTGCAGCAGGCAAGAGCACAGGTTCGTCCGAGCATCTTAAATGAAAATGATTAAAAGCTAAGATGACAGGGTTCCCATTTTCCGGCCTGCAAACGGTGCTCTCTGTTTTTATGCACAGGTCAGTCCTAGGACACCACCCCGCAAGTCTGTAGCAGCCACTTCAGCACCTGTTAGGAGTGTCTCTACACCAGTGGTTGTAACTCGTGAGTTGCAAGTACCGCTGATTGCCGAGGTAAGGAGTCACTGCTTTGTGACGAGACTCTGTTATCATATTAGTTTACTTGATCCTATAGTTTACTGAGACACTACACTGTCTCCCTGCATTCTATGAATGTTTTGACCTCGTTTGCTGTAAGTCACTCTGGATAAAGGGCTAAGGCCTACATTGTACATTTGTAATTAGGGGGATCTTGACATGTTTAGAGAACCACTGATATACGTACAAGTGTTGGTTGGTTTGTTTGTTACCCTCTCATTCAGAGTTACAGACCTGTTAGGGGTACATTTGGTTCCATTAGTAAAGTGTTGATATTGCTGATGTATTAAAAACCCTTCTCGATTATTTGATTCATTGAAAAAGGAATCAAACTTAATCAATATTTAACCCAGTACTTTCATGTTTGCTTTTGTGTATATAAATGTATATATCCTTTTACCCCTTGCTAGCTTCAACCCCTGTGGACTACGCTACCTGCAGACCGCTGCAGAGTAGTTCCTGGTGAAGTATCACACAACTACATAGAGGATCCCACAGATGTCCCTGGCCAGCACCTGCCCCGTAAGCAGTGGACAACCCTCAACCGCCTGATGACAGGCGTGGGGACGCTTCGGTGAAGCAATGCGACGGTGGGGCCTCTCGGACAGTGCCCACTGTGAATGTGGAGAGCCCCTACAGACTGTGGAACACATCATGACCAGCTGCCCGAAACACCGCCCGCCACATGGCGACCAAGGCCGTATGAACCTGGATGACGAAACGCTGGATTGGCTTGCTGCAACGGAGCTGAGGATCTGATGACATACGCAAGAAGAAGAAGTATCACACACACATACACACTCACTCGATCACTCAATCGCTCGCTCGCTCGCTCGCTCGCTCGCTCGCTCGTTCGTTCGCTCGTTTGTTCGCTCGTTCAATCACTCACTCACACTCTCTCTCTTTGATTGTTCTATATTGTTTTGGGTAGCTGTTTGTTGCTGTCCTAGTAACACTTGTTGTGTGTGACTTTTTTCTTTCCCAACTCAACGGAAACAGGTAGCTGAAGTCCAAGGAGGTTACAGAGATGCCTCGCCAGTCCAAGCGTGGCAAACCAGTGATGGACCAGGCTGCCTGCAGATCAGCGAACCGGTGGAAGAGGTCAGCCTGGACTAGACTAACGCAGAGGTCTTTGATTCCAGCTGAGTTGTCAAACAAGAAGGTGTCTGTCTTTGCTCATTTATTAATTTTGAGGAGTAAATGCCAGTGTTTACACAATAAACATTGATTTTGTTTTTCTTTTGTTGAAACAGTTTGCCCTTCTTGTCGGTGATTCACATCTCCGATCCATCGTGGATGGATACAGCAGTTGTCGTTTGCTGTTCATGAGCAACTGCAGCAGGCAAGAGCACAGGTTCGTCCGAGCATCTTAAATGAAAATGATTAAAAGCTAAGATGACAGGGTTCCCATTTTCCGGCCTGCAAACGGTGCTCTCTGTTTTTATGCACAGGTCAGTCCTAGGACACCACCCCGCAAGTCTGTAGCAGCCACTTCAGCACCTGTTAGGAGTGTCTCTACACCAGTGGTTGTAACTCGTGAGTTGCAAGTACCGCTGATTGCCGAGGTAAGGAGTCACTGCTTTGTGACGAGACTCTGTTATCATATTAGTTTACTTGATCCTATAGTTTACTGAGACACTACACTGTCTCCCTGCATTCTATGAATGTTTTGACCTCGTTTGCTGTAAGTCACTCTGGATAAAGGGCTAAGGCCTACATTGTACATTTGTAATTAGGGGGATCTTGACATGTTTAGAGAACCACTGATATACGTACAAGTGTTGGTTGGTTTGTTTGTTACCCTCTCATTCAGAGTTACAGACCTGTTAGGGGTACATTTGGTTCCATTAGTAAAGTGTTGATATTGCTGATGTATTAAAAACCCTTCTCGATTATTTGATTCATTGAAAAAGGAATCAAACTTAATCAATATTTAACCCAGTACTTTCATGTTTGCTTTTGTGTATATAAATGTATATATCCTTTTACCCCTTGCTAGCTTCAACCCCTGTGGACTACGCTACCTGCAGACCGCTGCAGAGTAGTTCCTGGTGAAGTATCACACAACTACATAGAGGATCCCACAGATGTCCCTGGCCAGCACCTGCCCCGTAAGCAGTGGACAACCCTCAACCGCCTGATGACAGGCGTGGGGACGCTTCGGTGAAGCAATGCGACGGTGGGGCCTCTCGGACAGTGCCCACTGTGAATGTGGAGAGCCCCTACAGACTGTGGAACACATCATGACCAGCTGCCCGAAACACCGCCCGCCACATGGCGACCAAGGCCGTATGAACCTGGATGACGAAACGCTGGATTGGCTTGCTGCAACGGAGCTGAGGATCTGATGACATACGCAAGAAGAAGAAGTATCACACACACATACACACTCACTCGATCACTCAATCGCTCGCTCGCTCGCTCGCTCGCTCGCTCGTTCGCTCGTTCAATCACTCACTCACACTCTCTCTCTTTGATTGTTCTATATTGTTTTGGGTAGCTGTTTGTTGCTGTCCTAGTAACACTTGTTGTGTGTGACTTTTTTCTTTCCCAACTCAACGGAAACAGGTAGCTGAAGTCCAAGGAGGTTACAGAGATGCCTCGCCAGTCCAAGCGTGGCAAACCAGTGATGGACCAGGCTGCCTGCAGATCAGCGAACCGGTGGAAGAGGTCAGCCTGGACTAGACTAACGCAGAGGTCTTTGATTCCAGCTGAGTTGTCAAACAAGAAGGTGTCTGTCTTTGCTCATTTATTAATTTTGAGGAGTAAATGCCAGTGTTTACACAATAAACATTGATTTTGTTTTTCTTTTGTTGAAACAGTTTGCCCTTCTTGTCGGTGATTCACATCTCCGATCCATCGTGGATGGATACAGCAGTTGTCGTTTGCTGTTCATGAGCAACTGCAGCAGGCAAGAGCACAGGTTCGTCCGAGCATCTTAAATGAAAATGATTAAAAGCTAAGATGACAGGGTTCCCATTTTCCGGCCTGCAAACGGTGCTCTCTGTTTTTATGCACAGGTCAGTCCTAGGACACCACCCCGCAAGTCTGTAGCAGCCACTTCAGCACCTGTTAGGAGTGTCTCTACACCAGTGGTTGTAACTCGTGAGTTGCAAGTACCGCTGATTGCCGAGGTAAGGAGTCACTGCTTTGTGACGAGACTCTGTTATCATATTAGTTTACTTGATCCTATAGTTTACTGAGACACTACACTGTCTCCCTGCATTCTATGAATGTTTTGACCTCGTTTGCTGTAAGTCACTCTGGATAAAGGGCTAAGGCCTACATTGTACATTTGTAATTAGGGGGATCTTGACATGTTTAGAGAACCACTGATATACGTACAAGTGTTGGTTGGTTTGTTTGTTACCCTCTCATTCAGAGTTACAGACCTGTTAGGGGTACATTTGGTTCCATTAGTAAAGTGTTGATATTGCTGATGTATTAAAAACCCTTCTCGATTATTTGATTCATTGAAAAAGGAATCAAACTTAATCAATATTTAACCCAGTACTTTCATGTTTGCTTTTGTGTATATAAATGTATATATCCTTTTACCCCTTGCTAGCTTCAACCCCTGTGGACTACGCTACCTACAGACCGCTGCAGAGTAGTTCCTGGTGAAGTATCACACAACTACATAGAGGATCCCACAGATGTCCCTGGCCAGCACCTGCCCCGTAAGCAGTGGACAACCCTCAACCGCCTGATGACAGGCGTGGGGACGCTTCGGTGAAGCAATGCGACGGTGGGGCCTCTCGGACAGTGCCCACTGTGAATGTGGAGAGCCCCTACAGACTGTGGAACACATCATGACCAGCTGCCCGAAACACCGCCCGCCACATGGCGACCAAGGCCGTATGAACCTGGATGACGAAACGCTGGATTGGCTTGCTGCAACGGAGCTGAGGATCTGATGACATACGCAAGAAGAAGAAGTATCACACACACATACACACTCACTCGATCACTCAATCGCTCGCTCGCTCGCTCGCTCGCTCGCTCGCTCGTTCGTTCGCTCGTTCGTTCGCTCGTTCAATCACTCACTCACACTCTCTCTCTTTGATTGTTCTATATTGTTTTGGGTAGCTGTTTGTTGCTGTCCTAGTAACACTTGTTGTGTGTGACTTTTTTCTTTCCCAACTCAACGGAAACAGGTAGCTGAAGTCCAAGGAGGTTACAGAGATGCCTCGCCAGTCCAAGCGTGGCAAACCAGTGATGGACCAGGCTGCCTGCAGATCAGCGAACCGGTGGAAGAGGTCAGCCTGGACTAGACTAACGCAGAGGTCTTTGATTCCAGCTGAGTTGTCAAACAAGAAGGTGTCTGTCTTTGCTCATTTATTAATTTTGAGGAGTAAATGCCAGTGTTTACACAATAAACATTGATTTTGTTTTTCTTTTGTTGAAACAGTTTGCCCTTCTTGTCGGTGATTCACATCTCCGATCCATCGTGGATGGATACAGCAGTTGTCGTTTGCTGTTCATGAGCAACTGCAGCAGGCAAGAGCACAGGTTCGTCCGAGCATCTTAAATGAAAATGATTAAAAGCTAAGATGACAGGGTTCCCATTTTCCGGCCTGCAAACGGTGCTCTCTGTTTTTATGCACAGGTCAGTCCTAGGACACCACCCCGCAAGTCTGTAGCAGCCACTTCAGCACCTGTTAGGAGTGTCTCTACACCAGTGGTTGTAACTCGTGAGTTGCAAGTACCGCTGATTGCCGAGGTAAGGAGTCACTGCTTTGTGACGAGACTCTGTTATCATATTAGTTTACTTGATCCTATAGTTTACTGAGACACTACACTGTCTCCCTGCATTCTATGAATGTTTTGACCTCGTTTGCTGTAAGTCACTCTGGATAAAGGGCTAAGGCCTACATTGTACATTTGTAATTAGGGGGATCTTGACATGTTTAGAGAACCACTGATATACGTACAAGTGTTGGTTGGTTTGTTTGTTACCATCTCATTCAGAGTTACAGACCTGTTAGGGGTACATTTGGTTCCATTAGTAAAGTGTTGATATTGCTGATGTATTAAAAACCCTTCTCGATTATTTGATTCATTGAAAAAGGAATCAAACTTAATCAATATTTAACCCAGTACTTTCATGTTTGCTTTTGTGTATATAAATGTATATATCCTTTTACCCCTTGCTAGCTTCAACCCCTGTGGACTACGCTACCTGCAGACCGCTGCAGAGTAGTTCCTGGTGAAGTATCACACAACTACATAGAGGATCCCACAGATGTCCCTGGCCAGCACCTGCCCCGTAAGCAGTGGACAACCCTCAACCGCCTGATGACAGGCGTGGGGACGCTTCGGTGAAGCAATGCGACGGTGGGGCCTCTCGGACAGTGCCCACTGTGAATGTGGAGAGCCCCTACAGACTGTGGAACACATCATGACCAGCTGCCCGAAACACCGCCCGCCACATGGCGACCAAGGCCGTATGAACCTGGATGACGAAACGCTGGATTGGCTTGCTGCAACGGAGCTGAGGATCTGATGACATACGCAAGAAGAAGAAGTATCACACACACATACACACTCACTCGATCACTCAATCGCTCGCTCGCTCGCTCGCTCGCTCGTTCGTTCGCTCGTTCGTTCGCTCGTTCAATCACTCACTCACACTCTCTCTCTTTGATTGTTCTATATTGTTTTGGGTAGCTGTTTGTTGCTGTCCTAGTAACACTTGTTGTGTGTGACTTTTTTCTTTCCCAACTCAACGGAAACAGGTAGCTGAAGTCCAAGGAGGTTACAGAGATGCCTCGCCAGTCCAAGCGTGGCAAACCAGTGATGGACCAGGCTGCCTGCAGATCAGCGAACCGGTGGAAGAGGTCAGCCTGGACTAGACTAACGCAGAGGTCTTTGATTCCAGCTGAGTTGTCAAACAAGAAGGTGTCTGTCTTTGCTCATTTATTAATTTTGAGGAGTAAATGCCAGTGTTTACACAATAAACATTGATTTTGTTTTTCTTTTGTTGAAACAGTTTGCCCTTCTTGTCGGTGATTCACATCTCCGATCCATCGTGGATGGATACAGCAGTTGTCGTTTGCTGTTCATGAGCAACTGCAGCAGGCAAGAGCACAGGTTCGTCCGAGCATCTTAAATGAAAATGATTAAAAGCTAAGATGACAGGGTTCCCATTTTCCGGCCTGCAAACGGTGCTCTCTGTTTTTATGCACAGGTCAGTCCTAGGACACCACCCCGCAAGTCTGTAGCAGCCACTTCAGCACCTGTTAGGAGTGTCTCTACACCAGTGGTTGTAACTCGTGAGTTGCAAGTACCGCTGATTGCCGAGGTAAGGAGTCACTGCTTTGTGACGAGACTCTGTTATCATATTAGTTTACTTGATCCTATAGTTTACTGAGACACTACACTGTCTCCCTGCATTCTATGAATGTTTTGACCTCGTTTGCTGTAAGTCACTCTGGATAAAGGGCTAAGGCCTACATTGTACATTTGTAATTAGGGGGATCTTGACATGTTTAGAGAACCACTGATATACGTACAAGTGTTGGTTGGTTTGTTTGTTACCCTCTCATTCAGAGTTACAGACCTGTTAGGGGTACATTTGGTTCCATTAGTAAAGTGTTGATATTGCTGATGTATTAAAAACCCTTCTCGATTATTTGATTCATTGAAAAAGGAATCAAACTTAATCAATATTTAACCCAGTACTTTCATGTTTGCTTTTGTGTATATAAATGTATATATCCTTTTACCCCTTGCTAGCTTCAACCCCTGTGGACTACGCTACCTGCAGACCGCTGCAGAGTAGTTCCTGGTGAAGTATCACACAACTACATAGAGGATCCCACAGATGTCCCTGGCCAGCACCTGCCCCGTAAGCAGTGGACAACCCTCAACCGCCTGATGACAGGCGTGGGGACGCTTCGGTGAAGCAATGCGACGGTGGGGCCTCTCGGACAGTGCCCACTGTGAATGTGGAGAGCCCCTACAGACTGTGGAACACATCATGACCAGCTGCCCGAAACACCGCCCGCCACATGGCGACCAAGGCCGTATGAACCTGGATGACGAAACGCTGGATTGGCTTGCTGCAACGGAGCTGAGGATCTGATGACATACGCAAGAAGAAGAAGTATCACACACACATACACACTCACTCGATCACTCAATCGCTCGCTCGCTCGCTCGCTCGCTCGCTCGCTCGCTCGTTCGTTCGCTCGTTCGTTCGCTCGTTCAATCACTCACTCACACTCTCTCTCTTTGATTGTTCTATATTGTTTTGGGTAGCTGTTTGTTGCTGTCCTAGTAACACTTGTTGTGTGTGACTTTTTTCTTTCCCAACTCAACGGAAACAGGTAGCTGAAGTCCAAGGAGGTTACAGAGATGCCTCGCCAGTCCAAGCGTGGCAAACCAGTGATGGACCAGGCTGCCTGCAGATCAGCGAACCGGTGGAAGAGGTCAGCCTGGACTAGACTAACGCAGAGGTCTTTGATTCCAGCTGAGTTGTCAAACAAGAAGGTGTCTGTCTTTGCTCATTTATTAATTTTGAGGAGTAAATGCCAGTGTTTACACAATAAACATTGATTTTGTTTTTCTTTTGTTGAAACAGTTTGCCCTTCTTGTCGGTGATTCACATCTCCGATCCATCGTGGATGGATACAGCAGTTGTCGTTTGCTGTTCATGAGCAACTGCAGCAGGCAAGAGCACAGGTTCGTCCGAGCATCTTAAATGAAAATGATTAAAAGCTAAGATGACAGGGTTCCCATTTTCCGGCCTGCAAACGGTGCTCTCTGTTTTTATGCACAGGTCAGTCCTAGGACACCACCCCGCAAGTCTGTAGCAGCCACTTCAGCACCTGTTAGGAGTGTCTCTACACCAGTGGTTGTAACTCGTGAGTTGCAAGTACCGCTGATTGCCGAGGTAAGGAGTCACTGCTTTGTGACGAGACTCTGTTATCATATTAGTTTACTTGATCCTATAGTTTACTGAGACACTACACTGTCTCCCTGCATTCTATGAATGTTTTGACCTCGTTTGCTGTAAGTCACTCTGGATAAAGGGCTAAGGCCTACATTGTACATTTGTAATTAGGGGGATCTTGACATGTTTAGAGAACCACTGATATACGTACAAGTGTTGGTTGGTTTGTTTGTTACCCTCTCATTCAGAGTTACAGACCTGTTAGGGGTACATTTGGTTCCATTAGTAAAGTGTTGATATTGCTGATGTATTAAAAACCCTTCTCGATTATTTGATTCATTGAAAAAGGAATCAAACTTAATCAATATTTAACCCAGTACTTTCATGTTTGCTTTTGTGTATATAAATGTATATATCCTTTTACCCCTTGCTAGCTTCAACCCCTGTGGACTACGCTACCTGCAGACCGCTGCAGAGTAGTTCCTGGTGAAGTATCACACAACTACATAGAGGATCCCACAGATGTCCCTGGCCAGCACCTGCCCCGTAAGCAGTGGACAACCCTCAACCGCCTGATGACAGGCGTGGGGACGCTTCGGTGAAGCAATGCGACGGTGGGGCCTCTCGGACAGTGCCCACTGTGAATGTGGAGAGCCCCTACAGACTGTGGAACACATCATGACCAGCTGCCCGAAACACCGCCCGCCACATGGCGACCAAGGCCGTATGAACCTGGATGACGAAACGCTGGATTGGCTTGCTGCAACGGAGCTGAGGATCTGATGACATACGCAAGAAGAAGAAGTATCACACACACATACACACTCACTCGATCACTCAATCGCTCGCTCGCTCGCTCGCTCGCTCGCTCGCTCGCTCGTTCGTTCGCTCGTTCGTTCGCTCGTTCAATCACTCACTCACACTCTCTCTCTTTGATTGTTCTATATTGTTTTGGGTAGCTGTTTGTTGCTGTCCTAGTAACACTTGTTGTGTGTGACTTTTTTCTTTCCCAACTCAACGGAAACAGGTAGCTGAAGTCCAAGGAGGTTACAGAGATGCCTCGCCAGTCCAAGCGTGGCAAACCAGTGATGGACCAGGCTGCCTGCAGATCAGCGAACCGGTGGAAGAGGTCAGCCTGGACTAGACTAACGCAGAGGTCTTTGATTCCAGCTGAGTTGTCAAACAAGAAGGTGTCTGTCTTTGCTCATTTATTAATTTTGAGGAGTAAATGCCAGTGTTTACACAATAAACATTGATTTTGTTTTTCTTTTGTTGAAACAGTTTGCCCTTCTTGTCGGTGATTCACATCTCCGATCCATCGTGGATGGATACAGCAGTTGTCGTTTGCTGTTCATGAGCAACTGCAGCAGGCAAGAGCACAGGTTCGTCCGAGCATCTTAAATGAAAATGATTAAAAGCTAAGATGACAGGGTTCCCATTTTCCGGCCTGCAAACGGTGCTCTCTGTTTTTATGCACAGGTCAGTCCTAGGACACCACCCCGCAAGTCTGTAGCAGCCACTTCAGCACCTGTTAGGAGTGTCTCTACACCAGTGGTTGTAACTCGTGAGTTGCAAGTACCGCTGATTGCCGAGGTAAGGAGTCACTGCTTTGTGACGAGACTCTGTTATCATATTAGTTTACTTGATCCTATAGTTTACTGAGACACTACACTGTCTCCCTGCATTCTATGAATGTTTTGACCTCGTTTGCTGTAAGTCACTCTGGATAAAGGGCTAAGGCCTACATTGTACATTTGTAATTAGGGGGATCTTGACATGTTTAGAGAACCACTGATATACGTACAAGTGTTGGTTGGTTTGTTTGTTACCCTCTCATTCAGAGTTACAGACCTGTTAGGGGTACATTTGGTTCCATTAGTAAAGTGTTGATATTGCTGATGTATTAAAAACCCTTCTCGATTATTTGATTCATTGAAAAAGGAATCAAACTTAATCAATATTTAACCCAGTACTTTCATGTTTGCTTTTGTGTATATAAATGTATATATCCTTTTACCCCTTGCTAGCTTCAACCCCTGTGGACTACGCTACCTGCAGACCGCTGCAGAGTAGTTCCTGGTGAAGTATCACACAACTACATAGAGGATCCCACAGATGTCCCTGGCCAGCACCTGCCCCGTAAGCAGTGGACAACCCTCAACCGCCTGATGACAGGCGTGGGGACGCTTCGGTGAAGCAATGCGACGGTGGGGCCTCTCGGACAGTGCCCACTGTGAATGTGGAGAGCCCCTACAGACTGTGGAACACATCATGACCAGCTGCCCGAAACACCGCCCGCCACATGGCGACCAAGGCCGTATGAACCTGGATGACGAAACGCTGGATTGGCTTGCTGCAACGGAGCTGAGGATCTGATGACATACGCAAGAAGAAGAAGTATCACACACACATACACACTCACTCGATCACTCAATCGCTCGCTCGCTCGCTCGCTCGCTCGTTCGTTCGCTCGTTCGTTCGCTCGTTCAATCACTCACTCACACTCTCTCTCTTTGATTGTTCTGTATTGTTTTGGGTAGCTGTTTGTTGCTGTCCTAGTAACACTTGTTGTGTGTGACTTTTTTCTTTCCCAACTCAACGGAAACAGGTAGCTGAAGTCCAAGGAGGTTACAGAGATGCCTCGCCAGTCCAAGCGTGGCAAACCAGTGATGGACCAGGCTGCCTGCAGATCAGCGAACCGGTGGAAGAGGTCAGCCTGGACTAGACTAACGCAGAGGTCTTTGATTCCAGCTGAGTTGTCAAACAAGAAGGTGTCTGTCTTTGCTCATTTATTAATTTTGAGGAGTAAATGCCAGTGTTTACACAATAAACATTGATTTTGTTTTTCTTTTGTTGAAACAGTTTGCCCTTCTTGTCGGTGATTCACATCTCCGATCCATCGTGGATGGATACAGCAGTTGTCGTTTGCTGTTCATGAGCAACTGCAGCAGGCAAGAGCACAGGTTCGTCCGAGCATCTTAAATGAAAATGATTAAAAGCTAAGATGACAGGGTTCCCATTTTCCGGCCTGCAAACGGTGCTCTCTGTTTTTATGCACAGGTCAGTCCTAGGACACCACCCCGCAAGTCTGTAGCAGCCACTTCAGCACCTGTTAGGAGTGTCTCTACACCAGTGGTTGTAACTCGTGAGTTGCAAGTACCGCTGATTGCCGAGGTAAGGAGTCACTGCTTTGTGACGAGACTCTGTTATCATATTAGTTTACTTGATCCTATAGTTTACTGAGACACTACACTGTCTCCCTGCATTCTATGAATGTTTTGACCTCGTTTGCTGTAAGTCACTCTGGATAAAGGGCTAAGGCCTACATTGTACATTTGTAATTAGGGGGATCTTGACATGTTTAGAGAACCACTGATATACGTACAAGTGTTGGTTGGTTTGTTTGTTACCCTCTCATTCAGAGTTACAGACCTGTTAGGGGTACATTTGGTTCCATTAGTAAAGTGTTGATATTGCTGATGTATTAAAAACCCTTCTCGATTATTTGATTCATTGAAAAAGGAATCAAACTTAATCAATATTTAACCCAGTACTTTCATGTTTGCTTTTGTGTATATAAATGTATATATCCTTTTACCCCTTGCTAGCTTCAACCCCTGTGGACTACGCTACCTGCAGACCGCTGCAGAGTAGTTCCTGGTGAAGTATCACACAACTACATAGAGGATCCCACAGATGTCCCTGGCCAGCACCTGCCCCGTAAGCAGTGGACAACCCTCAACCGCCTGATGACAGGCGTGGGGACGCTTCGGTGAAGCAATGCGACGGTGGGGCCTCTCGGACAGTGCCCACTGTGAATGTGGAGAGCCCCTACAGACTGTGGAACACATCATGACCAGCTGCCCGAAACACCGCCCGCCACATGGCGACCAAGGCCGTATGAACCTGGATGACGAAACGCTGGATTGGCTTGCTGCAACGGAGCTGAGGATCTGATGACATACGCAAGAAGAAGAAGTATCACACACACATACACACTCACTCGATCACTCAATCGCTCGCTCGCTCGCTCGCTCGCTCG
>NW_028155568.1:0-17302 GCF_963454915.1 Gymnoscopelus microlampas
ATCTTACAAAAACAACAACAATGGCACAGAGCGAAGAGGAGGAGAATAAATAGCATGAGAAACGTAGAATGGACGCATTTTATGTGCCGAGAAATAAAGAGAAGAAATGTGGAAAGAGAGAGACAAAGAAACCGATACAAGAAAGAAAGAAAGAAAGAGAAAGAACGAAAGAAAAACAAAAACAAAGAAAGAGAAGAAATATTGAAAGAAAGAGAGAGAGAGAAAGAAACAAAAATAAAACGAAAGATTGAACGGACATAATTTCTTCATGCATAGCACTTATCTATCCGTCCCAATTGACACAACATACGGTACCTCTTATTATTAAATTACATTTGATTTTACACGCAACAAACTCAACAATAACTCTCCGTGTATTTCAGTGAATAATAATAATAATGATAATAATAATAATAATAATAACGTGACACACAATTTAAAAAAAAATAAGCTCGGAAAAAATCAGTCACTTCATTCTAATTCAATAATAAAACATAAAAGTACAACTGAGGTATTATTATTATTATTATGGGAGTACATATAGTTTATAGTGCTGCGTTATAATGCTTTGTATTTGGGTTATATTATTATCATTTATTATCCTCGTTATTAAAAGAAAAACGAAAACCCCGTTTGATTCGGATTGAAAATACCGTGGCGCGCGCGTACCCTGTCTGTCTGTCTGTCTGTCTGTCAGTATATATGTACATGGTGAATAAAGCAGCTGACATTTGACCAGCGATGACCACATCGCTTCACGTCGAATAGAATAATAGCAGAATAATACAAAATAATAATAATATTATTAACAACAAGAAATAAGGTAATACAAATAATAATTGTAGGTTCTGTAAATGTGATAGCAGTCAGCCTGACGGAAAGGATGCATTATAGATGAATGGGTAGATAGATAGATAGATAGATAGATAGATAGATAGATAGATAGATGAATATGGATGGTTGAAAAGAAAGGCTATAGAAATGGGGAAAAAAAAGAAGTGCGTTGCTTAATTTATAATTCGTTGTACAACGGTGTCTCTCGCCGAAAATAGCGGTATACCTACGGGCTTGTAGATCTATACTAGACACCGCTATTTTCGGCGATTGACTAAATCAGGCTTATGAGAAATAAAAAAAGAAAGAGAGAAATTGAGCGAGTTTTTTTTGGAGTGGAGAGAAACGCTAGAATGTCATTTATTAGCGGAGGGGGGTGGGGGGGGGGGGGGTATGGGGTGGGGGGGGGGGGGGGGGGGGGGGGGGGGGTAATGGGGGAGCTTCTCTTTGCTTTGTAGCCGCAGAGTAAACATGACAAATGGAAGCAGAGTTTGGCATGATTAAAGATGAAAAGTCTGATCCATCTTCACCAAAAACCTCCATCTCTTCTTCTCTACCCCCCCTCTCTCTCTCTCTCTCTCTCTCTCTCTCTCTCTCTCTCTCTCTCTCTCTCTCTCTCTCTCTGTGTGTTCTGCTGCCTACCTTTGAGAGAGAGAGAGAGAGAGAGGGGGGAGAGGGAGAGAGAGAGGGGGGGAGAGAGAGAGAGTGCAAGAGGGTGAGCGAGCGAGAGACTGGCAGACGAACATGGCGACAGAGAGGGTATAACAAGAATAAACAGATGGAGAGAGAATGATGGAATAGAGGGGGAGTGAGGGATGGAGAGAATGAGAGGGAGGGAGGGAGAGAGAGAGAGAGAGAACCGAGAATAGAGAAGGAGAGAAAGAAAGAAAGAAAGAAAGAAAGAAAGCCAGCAGAAGACTCTACTTTGTCCAAAATGCAAATAGAATCTTCGAATCTTCCTCATGTCTCCTCCATTTTGTTCATTTGGGGTTCTCTCTCTCTCTCTCTCTCTCTCTCTCTCTCTCTCTCTCTCTCTCTCTCTCTCTCTCTCTCTCTCTCATATATATAAATAGATTGTAGAGGTCACTCTCCCAGTCAGTCAGACCCATCCAGATATAGAGGCCGCTGTTTGTCATCCAAAAAGTGCATGTTGAAGTGTGTCGTCATCATAATAACAATATACTAATAACAATAATAACAATAATAATAATGTCATACATACAGGCTAGACGTGGTGTTTGTTGTTCAGTTCGGGTTTAAAGCGGGTTTTTTTGTTTTTGTTTATAGAAATAAATGAGTAAAGTTTGCAGCTATAGAGGTCCGCTGCTGGAGCGGTTTGCTCCTATCACGTGATGCGAAGAGTTTGTGTTGTTGCTGTTGTTGTTGTTGTTGTTGTTGTTTGAAGACGTCCCGCCCCCGGCGGCCCCGCCCCCCGGGGCCCGGGTCTTGGTGTTGGGCAGCTTGTGGTCTTTTTTCCACTTCATCCGGCGGTTCTGGAACCAGATCTTGATCTGCCGCTCCGACAGCACCAGCGTGTGCGCGATCTCCACCCTGCGCCTGCGCGTCAGGTAGCGGTTGTAGTGGAACTCCTTCTCCAGCTCGAGGACCTGCTGGCGCGTGTAGGCCGTGCGCGAGCGCTTAGGCTCCCCGATGCCGTTGTAGTTGGGGTTCACTGTTGGACGAATGGAAGAAAGATTACCGACGTTAGTTTATTGATTCATTGATATATATATATATATTTATTTTAAACAATAGAGCAGTGGTTCTCAAACTTTAAAATGACAAGGACCATGCACCCTTAAAGGAGGAGTTCACCCAAAAAATTACTTATTTTCTATCAATTGCACACCCCATGAAGCCTTGAATTCATGGATTTGTTTTTGTTTTTGTCGCATTCCTATAGCCAATAATTTGATGACCGGGTGTATTTCCGGTAGGAGACACAAATAATCTACTTTGTGTCTCCTACCGGATACATTAGCCGGTAGGAGACAGGAATCAAATAATTAGCTTAGGAATGCAACACAAACTTTAAAAAAAATCAAAATTCAAGGCTTCATGTGGTGTGCAATTTATAGAAAATAAGTATTTTTTGGGGGGGTGAACTACTCCTTTAACTCTGCTAGTGTACAAATGGAACCAAATGGATTTGGTTCCATTTGTACACTGTCAGAGTTGCACAGACTTCTAAAACCCATTTAGAACCCTCTATCGGAACCCTGAGAGATGGGCACCATATATATTATGTAAATACAGACCTGTATATCAAATGGATAAAACAAGATAAAAGCCCATGCATGAGCTCATTTTGATCCTGGACAGCTGTATGATTAATATTAATACATTATAAACATAACAGTGTTCTATAACTTACGTAGTAGTAAAATTAGTATAATTACGTAACAACGTGTCAACCAGGCCCGTAATTCAGACATAAACTCGGTGCACATCAAACCACCGTGACGTCACACTGGAGTTAATCTATTTTATTGTAATAAAACAGAGACTATATCAACACATACCATATGATCATATAGAATATAGGCCTATTTGATGTAGAATGGCGACTTTATAGAGAGCTGTACATTTGGCAAAAGCTATGATATGAAGGCCTATGTACTCTATTATAGACTATGTAAGCGATATGTACTGTATATATGTATATGTATGTCCTATATAGACTATATATTTATTATGCATGTGTGTATGTCCTGTATACTATATGTTTACTATGTATGCATGTATGTATGCATGCATGTATGCATGCATACATACATGCATACATACATGCATACATGCACACATGTATGCATCCTTGCATGTATGCATACAATATGTATGTCTATCATATTCATATGTAGTAATATGAATGCATTCATGTGCACTATCATTCTCACGCCTCGAGGCGTCGTCATAACCCGTCCTCCTCCTCCTCACACAGAAGATAAAAACACGATCCAAACGTTGTGATCCGACAACAACGAATCAGCATCATTGTATCATTGTACATTGTATCATTCACACACAGAGACACGGTTAACGGGACAATGGCGGCGCGAGGCGAGGAGGAGGAGGAAGGACGGATGAGCTGAAGACCATTGTCTGTGTGAGGCTTCTTGAGAACGGAGGAGAGGGGGGGGCGTGGGGTGGTGGGGGGGGGGGCGGGTATAGGACAGCGGGACAATGATTTAAAAAAGAGAAAACAATCAAATCTCACAAAACAATCACAATAGAACACATAGGACACTGTTGTGTTGTTGTCTCTGAGATCGCGTTGATCGCGGTTGTTCACAAATCCCACGATTTGTCTATTAACGGTTTATAGTGAATACTTATGATTCGGTCGGTGTATCTTATCATGTCCGCTTGGTTTATAACGGTAAAGTGTGTTGTTTTCGACCCGGTAATAACCCCCCCCCCGCGCCCCCCCCCCCCCCCCCCCCCCTGCACAACACAACTAGTCCATTATGGTAGCAGAACATTAAAGGCACACTATCCTCTAATAGACTCTCAAACTATTTGCTTTTACATTAGGATTTTACGGCCAGCTCCATAAACATGAATATTTCAGCTGCCATAAAACTTTCCCCTCTCTCTCTCTCTCTCTCTCTCTCTCTCTCTCTCCCCCCCCCCCCCCCCCCCCCCCCCCTCTCCTTTGAACAGTACGGGGGTAGATGGGAGAGAGACACATATAGAGTAAAATACACCGTTTATACAACCCAGACCACTTAAAATCGAATTACCAGAGCATAAAACCCAACTTATGGCTTCGGCCCGGGTTGTCATAAGACTGGAAATTAGGAGGCAGAGAGAAGCTAAGCGCTAAAGGACTTAAAGAGGAGGGGGGGGGGGCAGAGAGAGGGAGAGAGAGAGAGAGAGAGAGAGGTGCAATAAAAATGTATGGAGGGTGTAATTATATTGGCCCTGCAAACACACGGCCGTAAATCTGGACCCAAGGGCTACTAGCCGAGTATCACTGAGAGAGAGACAGAGAGGGAGAGTGAGGTAGAGACAGAGCGAGAGAGAGAGAGGAGATAAAGGTTTGACGGTGTAGAAATAATAAGCTGGATGTGGAAGCTGCAGAGAGAGAGAGAGAGAGAGAGAGAGAGGAGGGGGGGGGGGGGAGAGAGAGAGAGAGAAGTTTCCAAACGAACCAACTCACCGATGTTAACGTGTACTTTCTTCATCCACGGATAAACCACCGGGTCCTTGTGCGCGCTGCCCGCGGGGGACGAGGCGCTCTGGGCGGTTTGTCCGCAGGACGGAGGTGGGAGTGGGAGAGGCGGAGGAGAAGGGCTGGGAGTCACCGAGTCGCAGTGGCGGCCGTGGTCCGCCAGCTCCCCGCGGACCCCCACCACCACCACCCCGGGGGTCGAGGTCTCCAGCCCGGCCGCCGGGGGCAGGACGACGTGACCCCGGGGCGACATCAGCACCGAGGCGGGCTGCGCCGCGCCGCGGTGGCATGACGCCGGCGTGTAGGGCTGTGTGTGCGGCGGGGCGCTGTGGTGGAGGGGCGGTGGGGGGTGGGAGGGGTGGTGCTGGTGGTGCTGGTGGTGGTGGTGGGGCTGGTAGACCGGGTCATCGTGCCGAGGAGGGCTGTAGTATCCCGGCTCCTGTCCGGGCAGATAGTCGCTGTGCAGGAACTCCTCACACGGGGGGAACTTGGGATCCACGTAGTTTGAGTTGATCAAATAGGAGCTCATGTTCCATCAATGTACCGCCGACGGGGTTGATGTGCGGGGCGCGCACACACACCACATAGACACACACACCACACACACACTCACACACACTCACTCACTCACTCACACACACACACACACCGTCCCAGTAAAATATATAATAGTAAAAACTAAATAATATCTCATAGCCTTTCTTTACTCTGCGCTTATTCCTCATCCATTGAACCCTCCTACTTTCCCCTCAAGTGTACAAAGTTAAGAAGCCACGTGACCGCGGGGCGGCCAATGGCGCGGCGCCGTGACGACGTCCCGGATAAAGAAATGGGATTAGGCGTAACACCGCTCCACGCACACGCGCGCGCATCACCGTGCGTGTGGCTCTTTAGTTTTGGTGGACATTCAGTCTTTTAACTCTTTCTTTCTTTCTTTCTTTTTTCTTTCTCTCTCTATCTCTCTCTCCCCCTCTCTCTCTCTCTCTCTCTCTGTCTGTCTGTCGTTCTGTCCATCTCTTTCCAAATGTTGCCATGCACGCACGCGCGTAGAAACCACAACAATAACAGAGCGGCACGCGCGCACATCTGTCGCTCTCAGTCCAAAACTCAAGCGCGTGCACGCACGCACACACACACACATGCTGTGGTTAGCAGCACACTATACTGTATATACACGGCCCCTGACATCCACGCAAACAAATCCACACACACGCGCGCACACGCCCCCCCCACCCCCTACCCCCCCCCCCCTCTTCTGGCAGCAACTTCAACTAGGGAAAAAAAAGAAAGAAAAAAAAACAACAGAGCAGAAAGTGCTTGGTGAGTTAAATTGGAGCCGTGTGTGTGTGTGTGTGTGTGTGTGTGTGTGTGTGTGTGTGTGTGTGTGTGTGTGTGTGTGTGTGTGTGTGTGTGTGTGTGTGTGTGTGTGTGTGTGTGTGTGTGTGTGTGTGTGTGTGTGTGTGTGTGTGTGTGTGTGTGTGAGAGAGAGAGAGAGATGGGAGAGACACGTGCACACGCACACATGCACACACGCACACACACATGCAGAGGGTCGCGCTTGCCAAAGTCCTTTTTTTCCAGTTTTAAATCGGTAACAACGGGACGGGGGGAAACGGAGAATTGGCCCGTGGCTCAGTCCCGCCACCCAGCCTGCTCTCCTCCTCCTCCTCTCCTCCTCCTCCTCTCCTCCTGGTGTCAGAGATAAATCAGGCCAGTTTGGGATCGATAGAAAATTCATCAACTAATTCAGGTTCGTCGGCCTCCTAAATCACCGCGCGGACCTTTGCATTAAGAGCGAGGCGAGAGGCCCCGCGCCGCGGGTCCAATCCAACACACACACCGATTTACACCCAGTGCATAGTAATGTAGATCTGCTCTGTGTTACTAACTATCTATAGAACAATACACCTCTGTTCCTTTGTTTCATTACACTTTGCTCTGTTTCAACTCATCTCTAACTAGCCGATGGAATAACCTGAGCGTAATGAAACACAATGCCAATACAATGCCAAATATAGTGTAAACATACTAAATATGATTATAATGTTAATACAAAATATAGAAACTGAATAACATGTGGGATCATAATGGAGTTTGTATATAACACTTTGTCGATTGTTAAGCCTTTATAATCAGTAAAGGAATGCACATTCATTTATAAACAGAAATATGCTCTGCAATACCGTATTGTGTCACACACACACACACACACACACACACACACACACACACACACACACACACACACACACACACACACACACACACACACACACACACACACACACACACACACACACACACACACACTAAGAGATGATGGAGATACAGGGTCTTTGTTGCCAGAAAATTGACCCAATCCCAATCGACCCCCCCCCCCCCTCAAACAGCATCATTTTTCACAAAGAAACAAAATGTCAGAGAACCTTCCAGATCAATCTGTACTTTAAACTTTACAACTGAAACTCCTTTGATTATTGAAAAAGCCACAATAAAAACTGCATCACTCTAGAAATAAATAAAACCTATTGATTATCTGATCTGTCTAATATACAATAGGCCTACACACACACGCACACACGCACGCACGCACGCACGCACGCGCCCGTCAAACGGGAATCAAGAAACCGAGATTTTCTGGGAATTGAGAATAAAATGATACGATAAGGAATAGAAGCAGAAATAAAACGTCGTTAGATTTGTATTATTTACTAAAGTTTAGACATAGACATATACAACTTTTTTTTGTGCTGTAGGCGGGGCCTACTGACAAAAAAAAATGTCAATTTTAATGTCACTATAAGAAAAGAAAACAAGCTTAATAGTATTAAGGCCTAATGGTATGAGTCAACGTTTACAGCTTTTACACCCATTATCTCCAGCCCAATGACAACATAAACATGTTATATTCAAAACAAACACATTGAAGGTTTTCCAGCGATGCCGTTGTGTATCAATCTACTATAGCTCCCCTAGAATCGAATTTGTGACTGTTAGAAAAGTTTCCACACAAATCCGGATCTACAGGGTAGATATAGAAGACATAGAGCCGCTCATCAATACATTCGATCCATATAGCTATATGTGACGTCAGTGCTTATCAATCCGTTGTTGCTTTTAGCTCTATAGCATATTTCAACATATTTCACCACCTCCCCACATCTATAGCCTACAGATTTATTTAATTCCATTCCATTTCATGTTTTACTGATATTTAACATCAATGATCTTAAATTCATCTTAAGGTGAACATTTTCGCCACTAGTATATGTTTCAGAAAAGTTTCTTATAAATTTGATAGACTTGGAATAGAATATTTTAATAACAATCATACATTTCACAAATATATATATATATATATATATATATATATATATATATATATATATATATATATATATATATATATATATATATATATATATATAAGCATTTTAAAACATTTCCCCCATGCATGGACCTCGTGTAATTTTTCCATGGAACACTAGTGGTCCGCGGACCACTGGTTGAGAAACGGGTGACCTACGTCATCTCTCTATCAGTACTCTAGGCCTACTACAAAACAACAATGCGTTGCATGTTGACCTTTGAACTCAGTATGACAAGTGTTTTTTTTTTTCAAGTTCATGCTACTGTTTGTGACGTCATGTTTTATTGTAGTTTTGGGGGACTCGCCCCATAGAAAATAGATTGTATTATTATATATATATATATATACATATAGATTTAAAATGTTGTATTGTCACTTAGACTGTAGTGTTTAAATAATAGATAGGCTGTTATCTCTCATTGAATAATTTAAATGGTACAACATTGAGGGACATTCCGCAGCCGGACATGAAAGCGGACAGAAGACAATAAATCGCGGCCTCGTTTCAAACTCAAACCCGCTGCCAGGCCGCTGTTTCATACAATGAATTACTGTTAAAGCCATCCATTCATGATTCTTTAAAAGAAGCATTACAACGAAGAGTGGCGCGAAAACGGCTGTATGCGTTTCGTTTTAAGATTATGGACCTGAATCATCTGCAATAATTCATGTTATTTACTTATATATAATTAGTTATATAGTCCACTGCGATGGACAGAGGGACATGATGACGACATGGGTTCAAATCCCATTTAACTTAAGATACAACGTTTAACATCAAGCCTCGCGTCCATTTATTTCCATTTATTTAATCCACTCCATTTTAGAAAGTTGGATTCTCTTCAAAGTTGTCAAAAAGCGTCCAGTTGGCGCAGCGGCGAGGCTTGTCAAATCTAACTCCTCACGACATAATTAAGAGAGAACGTTAATTTCATATATTGAAGTACTTTTTTTGGCCTGGGGGGATAATTGAATAAAGAACGTTATAGTGAATGAACTGCAGCAAAAAAAAAAAAAACGGTATTTAAAGTTGTAAAACCAATTTAAAGTAAAATAATGCACCACAGGCTGCATTATTAAAAATAGCAACATTTAGGCTATATATATATTTAAAACAATATTTTATTATTATTAGTATTAGTATTAGTATTAGTATTAGTATCAGTATTAGTATTATATTTGTAAAGAGTCGAGGTGTAATATAGTTCTATACTGAATGTCCTCCTGTCTGTATTAAAAACTGCAGATAAAGAATGAACAATAATTAAAATAACAAAACAATTACAATGTCAGAAACCTTTTAAAAAAAAACACCCCTGCAGGTCTGCTCTGCAGGTATTGACGTGTTTTTATTATTATGTTTTATATAGTTTTGTCGTGTCTTTCCTCCCACATTGATTTTGTGACAGTTTAATTCCCTCCTCTGCACCGGGCAGTATCTGTGTCTGAGTCTCTATGGATATACACAACAAAGAGAGAGAGAAAGAAAGAAAGAAAGAAAGGAAATAAAAAAGTAGTTCATCTATCAGAGCACAACAATATTTATTTAGACTGGAAATAACAGTGTGACATGAAAACAATAAACCTTGTTCTATTGTGTTCTGTTCTATCCTATAGCTTATTCTATTCTATTCTATAGTAGTCTTATAGCATTTCATGTTCTTTTATAGAATTCCACATTATTTTATAGTATTTTATAATATTTTAGTAGTATTTTATAGTATTATATTCTACACTATTTTGTTGGAGTATTCTATAGCATTCTGTAGTATTTTTTTCTAGTAGTATTATATAATATGGTAATAGTATTATACACATCGCTTATATTCCAGTAGTATTCGATTTGTAGTGTATAGCATTCTATAGCATCCAGTATTGTATTCTATAGCATCCAATAGTTAGTATAGCATATAGCATTCTAGCAGTATTGTATAGTATTGCATAGTATTCTATTGTATAGCATCTATTTTAGCATTCAAGTAGTATATTGTATAGCATCCAATAGTTATAGCATTCTAGCAGTAGTATTGTTGTAGGCCTATAGCATTCTATAGTATTGTATAGCATCCTAGTATTCTAGAGCAGTGGTTCTCAAACTTTTTCTTGTCAAGGACCCCCAAATAGACACTTATTAGCCCGCGGACCCCCATTTGAAAAGATAAGCCAGGGACCCCAATAAGAGAAGGTTTATACGGCTCTCTAGCAGTGATTCTCAACCATTTTAATGGCAAGGACCCCCCAGTTTGACGTGTATTAGGCTACGGACCCCCATTTAATGGCATTTATATCTCTGGGACCCCAATTTATATTATAAAATCAATGTTAATGTAACTCTGAGAGTGTACAAATGGAACCAAATGGACCCGTTAGGGTCCATTTGGTTCCATTTGTACACTCTCAGAGTTACAGACCCATAAGGGTCCATTTGGTTCCTGTCCATCATTTAGCTGGGGACCCCCTGGAACCGCCTCAAGTACCCCTGGGGGTCCCCGGACCCCACTTTGAGAACCAATGTTGTATAGTATTATAGTATTCTATAGCATCCGTGTTGTATAGCATTCTATAGTATTCTAGTAGTATTGCAGCAGCATTGTTTAGTATTGCGTAGCATAGCAGTAGTATTGTAGAGTATTCTATAGGTATTGTTCTGGCTGCCAGTGGGGGCTTGTTTGGTGTCACCTTGACCTCCTGGAGCCCCCCCCCCACCCCGGGGGTCCGGAGGTCACGTCAGGTATGGATCAAGGTGTGTGGTGTGTGTCTGCGGCCCCTGCGGGGCCCCACTTCCCGTTGTCTGTGTCAAGGTTGTCAGCGGAGGCTTTCAGCCCCACAGCGCTGCATTGTTCACAGTTCAAACACTCTTGGGTCAGCGGCGGTTCAAGCCCCTCCATCCTATACCGGAGCCACAATGCAGGGAGGGGTCCCTGTACACTCACTGCCTGGCCCTTTAGAGCAGGGAGGGGTCCTGTACACAGGGAGGGGGGCCCCGTACACTGCCTGGCCCTTTAGAGCGGGGAGGGGTCCTGTACACAGGGAGGGGGGCCCCCGTACACTGCCTGGCCCTTTAGAGCGGGGAGGGGGGGCCCTTTAGAGCAAAGCTTTTTCAGTTTCAAAGACCCTCAGTTGGATACGATATGTTTTTTTACATCTCTGATACTCAGTGCTGTAAAGTAACTAAGTACACATACTCAAGTACAATTATGAGGTATTTTTTACTTCACTGGAGTATTTACAATTTTCAGTACTTTTACTTGTACTCCACTACATATCAGAGGCAAATATTGCACTTTTACTCCACTACAATTATTTTAAAACTTTAGTTACTAGTTACTTTTGATTATCATTACAAAACACACATTAACCACTTCAACCCTATATACATTTCGGCCATTTGAAAATAGCAGATCTACAAGCTCACGATGCGTCGCGATGCGACGCATCGTGAGCTTGTAGATCTGCTATTTTCAAAGGATTTTTATACATTTTATATATTTGAAAACTTGTGAAATGGGGACATTCTGCATAATGACTACTTTCTACTTTCGGTGCTTTAAGTACATTTTGATACCAATACTTTCATACTTTTACTCAAATACATTTTGAATTCCAGACTTTTACTTGTAATAACAGAGTATTTCTACAACGCAGTATTGATACTTTTACTTAAGTAAAACATTTGAGTACTTTTTCCACCACCGCTGATGCCAGATCTATACACTGTAGAATCCTCAGAGATGATGTAACATAAAAGTGACTCTGTTGTACGTTTGTACCTTTGTATCTCTCCATATTTCACATAAATTAATGCCCTATACTTCATCATACAACAGTGTCACACAAACAGTATTGAAAATAGCAGATCTACAAGCTGACAACGCCTACCGATGTGAGGCGTTGCTTGAAGATCGGTTATTTTTTCACTATTTTAAATCCTTTTTAAGATAATTTTAAAAAAGGAATAGTCTTGGACTGACAAGGTTTCCACCAAATAGAGACCTTATTTAATATCTATATATATATGATGCTTTTATTATAACTGGCTCATAGCATGGCCCTTCTCATGAATATATGTAACATCTATCCTGCTTCTATATGTATATATGTATATATTATGTATATATGTACAGTATATAGGCCATACTCTCACTCTGCTCACATCAGGAATATTTGAATATTTGTCATGTTTTTATCCTGGTTTTCTTCCCTTTCCTAAAAACTACAAACGACACAGTTTGTATGGAAAACTATTTCAGACACAGTTTTTACACCATGTAAACATTAAGATGATTCTGGTTCACATTATTCATTCCATTTCTCTCATCCACATTCTGTTACCTTATTCTATTATGAGAGATATTATAACATTGGAATGGACAACGGTGGGAAAAGTATTCATTTTTACTTCAGTAAAAGTATCAATACTGCAATATAGAAATATTCAGTTACAAGTAAAAGTCCGGAATTCAGTAAAGTAAAGAGTAAAAGTATAAAAAGTATTGCCATCAAAATTGTACTTAAAGTACGAAAAGTAGAAAGTACTCATTATGCAGAATGTCCCATTCTGCAAGCAGTCAAATGCAACGTATAAAAATCTTTTGTAAATAGCAGATCTACAAGCTCGTAAGATCTGTGAGCTTGTAGATTGTCTATTTTCAAATGGCCTAAATATATATATATATATATAGGGCTGAAGTGGTTACTGTATGTTTTGTAACAATAATCAAAATCTACAAAGTAACTAGTAACTAAATATTTAGAATAATTGTAGTGGAGTAAAAGCGTAATATTTGCCTTTGAGATGTAGTGGAGTAAAAGCAAGTAGGCCTACAGAAAAATGGAAATACTCCAGTAAAGTAAAAAAAATACCTCACTTTGACTTAAGTACAGTACTTGAGAGTAAATGTATTTAGTTACTTTACACCACTGTGAGAGAGTGACATTGGACTCATATAGAGCCCCATGTGTAATTTTGAAGTTAGTTAAGTCAGTTAATGAACACCTGACATATAGTTCTAAGCTGTTCATTGTGTAAAGCACAACACTTTGAGTTCAGCCATAGAGTGGAAAGACTTTTCAAAGATTCCACACCATGTGTTTGTGAAGCCGGTTTAGTAGAACAATAAGCACACTGCAGGTGAATTCACACACGGAAGTGAGTTAGCAGTAATTTGTAATAAGTAATGTAGGCCTATTAATACTTAATTTATTAATGGAAACATGAAGTTTAATGGGTTTTTCTGTGACGTATTTATATCTATGACATCCAGACTGCTGCTGCTGCTTGAAAAACTGGCCCAGCTTGTTTGCAAAAACCAGGGCAGAAAACACACACACACACACACACACACACGCACACGCACACGCACACGCACACACGCACAAACGCACACGCACGTGCTCACTACAGTACACACACAACACTTGTGTGAGGAATGTTGCCATAATGACTTGGTTTGTAGATCCACTGTCACCACTTCTAGATGTCTGATATCATTTTAAAATAACTTCCCATGTTTCACTGTGGAAGACTATACAACCACACACACACACACACACACACACACACACACACACACACACACACACACACACACACACACACACACACACACACACACACACACACACACACACACACACACACACACACACACACACACACACAGCAGAGAGAGAGATTGAGAGATTACATTTCCTTATTGAAAGATACAACATTTCCTTATTTGGCTTATATCCTTAACTGTAAATACACGTGTTTGTTGTTTTATTTGACACTTGCTTTGGCAACAATGTAACTTATGTTTTCCATGCAAATAAAGCAAGCATTTTTATATGGATTTGATCGTAGTAAATAAGTTGTGCCATGGACCCCCAGAGGGGGCCCCACACCCATACAAGATTTGTGTTGTTAAAATGCTTAAAAAAAAGAACAATTTTGTGACAATGACAGTTCTGTGAGCTTGTAGATCTGCTTTTTTCAAATAGTAGATTTAGATTTGAAAAGGTTAAGCGGTTAGACTGATTTTGATGCTATAACAACACATTTAGCTGAGGACCCCCTGAAACCCAGTCAAGGACCCCTGGGGGTCCCCGGACCCCAATTTGAGAACCACTGCATAAAGCCACTTTGTATTGAATTGAATTGCATCACATCGATATAGATTGAACATATTGAAATACAGTAGGAAACTAAAGGTCACCGGAGACTCGAAAGCCACGTGTCTTTTTTATGGCCGGGGTCAATTTCCGTTTACAGCCTCTCACCCAAACGCTAACAACACTCCAAACGGTAAATATCCTGTGTGTGTGTGTGTGTGTGTGTGTGTGTGTGTGTGTGTGTGTGTGTGTGTGTGTGTGTGTGTGTGTGTGTGTGTGTGTGTGTGTGTGTGTGTGTGTGTGTGTGTGTGTGTGAAAGCAATAAAATATTCACGGAACGGAAGCGGAGAGGAATAAATAGCCTTTAAGTTCCTCTCCAGTCAGTTTCTACACAATTTACGAGCTTTTCTCCGGCTCTGTTTTCTCCACTAACACCAAGCACCGCATTCTGTAGAAAACCTGACCGCCTCAGCCCGATCCTCCTAACGCTAAACCATCATGGAGCTAACATGTTCACTAAACAGGATTATTTATTAACCAGGAAGGTAAGAATACTGCATGAGACCGCAAAACAAGACCGAACAGTGTTCTATCTATCTATCTATCTATCTATCTATCTATCTATCTATCTATCTATCTATCTATCTATCTATCTATCTATCTATCTATCTATCTATCTATCTACCTACCTACCTACCTACCTCTGTGTGTGTGTGTGTGTGTGTGTGTGTGTGTGTGTGTGTGTGTGTGTGTGTGTGTGTGTGTGTGTGTGTGTGTGTGTGTGTGTGTGTGTGTGTGTGTGTGTGTGTGTGTGGGGTAATTTGTTTCGCCTAATTTTAAAATGTAACATAAATGCTGTATGATTGGCCTATTAGCCTAAGAAGGTTTATAATTGACCACATTTTCCTTAAATTATATCAACTACTAAATAATGACGAACGGCCGCTTGTAGATATTTTGAAAAGTATTATTTTAAACAGCACTAAAACACTTTATTTTAAATATCAGCGGGTCTGCCTCAGTGGATCACAATAAAAGCTCAACACAAGCCTCCTGTTCCTTTATTTCTATGTCAAAGTCCTGAAACATTAACAACGAAATTATACGGAGGAAGAAAAATCATGTTTCTTTCTGCTATTGTGCGGATTTGAAAAATAACACCGAAAGTTCCATTCTCAGGGATTTTATACATTGTCATGCAAAACGAGCCGGGAAGAAAAATGCGGTTTTTGTTTCCCTGCAGTCGGGTCCAAAAACGGATCAATCTCAAGGTGTTCCATTGTGTTGGAGAGGCTTTGTTCTTTAACGATCTGTTTCAATTTGACGTTCAGACCGGGGCCAGGCGAGGCCAGGCCGAACCAGGTCAAATGAAACAGGAAAAAAACAAGAAATGTAGGCTGCTGCCAGAAATGTTGGATGTTTTTAGCTGTATAAATATAGTCTGTTTTAACGGATAGCCATGCAGCCATTGTCCTTCTTTTAGATAATAATATACTGGTGAAATAATTATTTTTGTAATTTGGTGGCAATAATTCATTTCCCGTCCCAGAATTGAATGCCATATAGGCCTTAGATGTATTAATTTCACTCATTGCAAACGAAAACAAAATTAAATAATGAAGACGCTTCATTTCCTCTGGGAAAATACACAGAAACACAACTGTAAAAAACTACTTTAGTTTTATAATAACCCTACAATGACCTGATCACAGATTCATCAATGCGTTGTAATATCAATTAGCAAAAATGTAGCAAGAAAAGGGCAACATCTACATTTGGCTACATTTTCACTTTCAACCTTACGTCCATATCTTGGGCATTTTGTCACTATTTATAGGTGATATTTGACAAAATTGTCATGATTTATTTTTCTAAAATAGTCGATATATACAAGCTCAAAACGCCTCGCCGTGCGAGGCGTTTTGAGCTTGTATAGATCGACTATTCTGGCTGGCAATGGCCGTCCTACGGAGAACCATAACGTAGGCCTTAAGTGTTGAAAGTAATCTTACACCCAACACAGTAGCAGCATGTGTCAGTACAGCTCTAAATACCAAGCAGGAATAGAATCCTATTTATGATGTTTTATTATCTATTTATCTCAGAGATAAAACACAAACACAACACGTGATCATTTGGTTGTCATGCTTACACACACAAACACAAACACACACAGGCACGGTAAGCATGTCTGTAATTTGTTCAAAACAATGATAAAAATATGCTGCAATTTGTAGGGTTTTTTTGCTTGAGGAGAAAGTTCAGCTCCTGTTGTCCACTTTGACCTCTGTGACCCTTAGAATGGACACGACCTCGCCTTCACCCTCTTTCTCTCTCTCTCTCTCTCTCTCTCTCTCTCTCTCTCTCTCTCCTCGTCTCTCTCCCTCTCCTCTCTCTCTTCGGGCTCTCTCTCTCATCTCTCTCTCTCTCTCTGTGTATTACATTTTTTCAATATTCATAACGGATCATATTAATCGATAAACAAATTGATTCCATTCAGTATGAACTTGACAACACGTCATAGACTCTGTGGTGAGTCTTGAATTGAAGGAGCTCGAGGGTTAATTCAGAAACGTTTATAACGTGACGTGACGTCACGTTCACGTGAAGAGCACGCTAACGTAAAACACGACACACACACACACACACACACACACACACACACACACACACACACACACACACACACACACACACACACAACACACACACACACACACACACACACACACCTAACATATAGAACACAATAGAGAGTTTGGAGCTGCAGGGGGGGGGGGGGTCGGAGCACGTGCTTCCTTTCTCCCAAGGCTAAACACCTGCCACACACA
>NW_028155567.1:0-17500 GCF_963454915.1 Gymnoscopelus microlampas
TGGCCGCCATCTTGAAATTTCAAATAGCTGTGGGTGGCCTATTGTCAAGTGACCCACAGAGACTGCTCATGCCAATTTTCATGCTTGTATCACCAAATAAACCATCATATCACTTAACTGCCCACTAAGGTGTCGGCCATCTTGAAAAATGCCCGCCATCTTGAAATTACAAATGGCTCAGACAATATTCTTGTCAAGTGACCCATGGAGACAGCTCACGCCAATTTTCACGCTTTTATCATAAATTGAAAGATCGTAGCACTTAGCTGCTCCGCTACTACTAGAGGGGTTAGATTGGTCAGTACAGTGGGTTCTCAAACACTTGTATGTCAAGGACCCCCTGAAATCTATTTGACCCCATATGAAAATAGTTTGGGCCATGGTATCCCATAAGAGAATATCCTACTTTGAGAATCACTGGGTTAGTAACAGTCTGGTTAGAGGGGTTAGTATGATTAGTATATAGGGTTAGTATGGTTATAGGAGTCAGAATGGTTAGCAGGGATTAATATGTTTAGAGAGGTTACATAGCAGGGTTAGCAGGGGTTATTATAGTTATTTAGGCCCCGTTTAGACGACAACAGGCTCTAGAGAAAACGGCAAAATAAAACATCAGATGTGCCTTCCGTTTAGACGGGGGTTGAAAACCCAAAATAAAGTGAAATCTCCATCCAGAGTGGAAATCTTTGAGCTCTCCGCCTCCCGTCTCCATGTAAACGGGCAAAACGGGGGAAACTGCAAAAAGTGCAATGTCATGACTCACGTCGGCATACGCCACGTGGTCTATTACATTGATGTAAACAAACAGCTGTGATAGGAAGTAGAACGGGTGTGGTTCTACGCATGCGTGAGGCAGCGTGACTGGTCTATCTGGCAGCGTGTCACCACCACCAAGACACCTGGTATGCACATTACAGCGTTTTCAATCACTGTTGCATCTCCGTCTAAACGCAGAATAAAACGTGAGAACGCAACGGCACTTTGTGAGGGTTTAGCATGATTAGTATGATTAGAGGGGTTTGTGTAGCAGGGGTTAGCATGGTTATTATGATTACAGGTGTTAGTAGTTAGTGGAGGTTTGTATGCGGTAAGGATAGTATGGTTAACAGGGTTATGGTTTGTATAGTTAGTGGGGGTTAGTAAGGTTAATGAAGTAAGCATGGCATGCAGGTAAGCGTGGCTGCTGTTATAGTGGGTTATAGGGTTAGTAGTTAGCATGTTTAGCAGTGGCCCAGGTGATTTAAACTAGCATTGAAGTATGAATTACTCGTACAACGCACGCTATTATACACCATAACATAAAATTTATGGTATATATTTAAGTCGTTGTACTGTCATCCTGTCTCTGCCAGACACACAGACACGCAGACTTCCAGCTATTAATTATTGAAGGGAATAAATTGACCTCATTGGATGTTTGACAGGTGAACATATGGCTGGCGTGAATACAAGGTGTGTGTGTGTGCGCGCACACGCGTGCGTGCGTGTACGCGCGCACAAATGCATGTGTGAGTGTGTGTGTGTGAGACAAAGACATGTGTATGGGGAAATAGGCGGGAATAGCTATTACTTGGTATTAACCCATTGATACCTGGAACGCATCTGTGTCACTTTAGATGTCTTTGGCTATTCAAAAATAGCAGATATACAAGCTCATAGCGCGGCACCGAGTGCCGCGCTACGAGCTTGTAGATCTGCTATTTTTGAAAAATCGTGACATTTTTTTTTTTTATATTTTTTCAAAAAACTGTTAGGATTTAGATTTTTTTTAAAGAATTGTCTCAGGTCTTAAAGGGTTAAAAGGTATAGGTGAAGAGATAGCAGAATAATAGGAGAGGCGGGGGAGAGGCGGGGACAGGAGAGAGGAGAGTGATAGTCATGATAGCAGATAAAGAGAACATGGAGGCAGTCTATAAAAACCAAAGTACTACTGAAGGGCCTGAAAGCAACGTGATAAACAGTGAGCTGGAACACTGCGCTGATGAATGACAAGCGTTCGCGAATAAACACGATGCACAAATGTTACATATACATCCTATCAGAATACACACACACACACACACAGTCCCCTTTGACACTCACAGAAACATGTGCACGCGTGCACGCACACACACACACACCCATGCAGATATGCAGTTTTATGCAAGCATGTGCACACACACACACACACACACACACACGCACGCATGCACACACACACATTGTGTAAAAAGGTCATCTCTTTCGTTCGGGGACAAAAAGCCTTCACCTGAAAATATTGACGGAGAAAGCAGTGGGATCGACTGCAAAGCACAAGCTTAACCCATTCAATCCGGGAAGGCATCTCTGTCATTTCAGATTTGAGCTCTAACCTTTATACTCTGGCTATTCAAAAACAGCAGATCTACTGTACAAGCTTGTATAGATCTGCTATTTATTTTAAATCGTGAACATTTTGTGCAAATCTTTGAATACATATATTTTTTTAAACAAAATGTGTAACTCAAATCTTTGCTTCTGGAGGTCAATGGAACAAAAAGATTTGACAAACGTTCGCTTTAAAAAATATATATTTCAAAGATTTGCACACATTTTCACGATTTTTCCAAAAATAGCAGATCTTCTTCATCTATGAGCTTGTAGATCTGCTATTTCTGAATAGCCAAAGACATCTAAAATGACACCGATGCGTTCCCGGATGGAACGGGTTAAAATGACACCGGTAAAGATCAGGACTGATCCCTGCTCTGTATTCAGGGAGGAGGGAGCCTAGGCCTGGCCTCTTATAAATATTGGAGGAAGGACGGGGAGTGGGGGGAGAGAGGAAGCCAAATGGTGCGTTTGAGAAATGGCACACCTGAAGCTGTGCTCTCTCTCTCTCTCTCTCTCTCTCTCTCTCTCTCTCTCTCTCTCTCTCTCTCTCTCTCTCTCTCTCTCTCTCTCTCTCTCCCGCTCCCCCCCCCCCATCGTCTCATCTCATCTCATCTCAGCCGAATAACCGCCACCTTCCTCATTACCGCTATAACGCTCTCATCATCAGCGCGGCTACAGTATGACCGCAATCATTCCCTACTCAGCCAACATGCGTGTGGAAGGAACGCTTCTATATCACATCCAATGGGTTTTAATCTGCCAGAGACCCGGGCCATGACACTTCAAATCAACGCCACGATTATTTCAGACTTTTGCCCTCGATTTCGATTAATGAACGATTACAGAGGAGCAGTCACCTTTATCTTCACATATCATCATCATCATCATCATCATCATGGCTACCGTTTGTGGTGTGGTGGTTGATGACGAGAATCTAAAACAGTTTGATATTTTTCCAACTGCGTCAGTGAAATGCAGATTCACAGCTGCAGGCGCACGTATCTGTAGATGCACATCACGGACAGTCTGACACGTGTGCACATAAAATACATGCACACTCAGTAAGTCTTCGCAACACACACACACGCGCACACACACACACACACACACACACACACACACACGCACACACACACACACGCCTGACACAAGTCAGTGTGCGTCCACAGCCTTGGTCTGTCTCTCCTAGTAGAGTGGTTAACCCATTAAGAACAGAGGTCGATTCTACAAAACGTCCTCTAAATCCTAACAATCCTAAAAAAACTATGTTGCTAAATCAGTGGTTCCCAAACTTTTTCATGTCAAGGACCCAAAAAAAGTTTTTGGCCGCGGACCCCCCCCATCTCAAAATATTTTGTTCCAGGGACCCCCAGAAGCAAAGATTCGAGTTACAAATGCTCGCTTTAAAAATATATATATTCAAAGATTTGCACAAATTTTCACGATTCATCAAAAATAGCAGATCTACAAGCTCGTAGCAGGCACTCGGTGCCGCGCTATGAGCTTGTTGATCTGCTATTTTTTAATAGCCAAAGAAATCTTAAAACGAAACAGGTGCGTTCCCGGTCTTAATGGGTTAAAGGTCTGATGTTTGACAGAGTGCTGGCCAGATGAACCAGACCCCGAGCCCCCCTACCTTGACATCTAACACCCAGGCGCCTGGAACCACCCTCCAAGGCAGTGCACTCTTAACAGGCCCATGAGCGCTAATCACTACTGACTTCTGATATGAGAGAGAGAGGACAGAGAAACCGAGCCAAGCTGTGGCTCCATCCATGACTGACAGCACGCTGAGGGGGAAAAAAACTCTAAAATACTTCTATTTAAGAAATGTGTTTCTGGACCAGTGCAGTGCTTTAGAGTATGTGGTGAGTTTTTTTAGAAACTGTCAGCCTGTATTAAATGTGTAGAGCACCACTTCATATTCCTTTGGATGGAACCGAGCCTATTCAGCAAAATTCGGCTAAAAGAAGACCGGAGGCATGGATGCTGCTACGTGGCGGGGGGAGTCACTCCTTACCTTGGCCATTTGCGCCTGGACGCCGGTGGCTTTGAGAGAGGACACGGCCTTCTGGGCCGCGGCGGGGCTGTCGAAATCCACAAAACCATAACCTGGACAACAGAGACAGAGACAAGGGGAGAGACAGAGAGAGAGAGAGAGAGGGTAAATAGTTTGCATTTATATAGCTTTTTATCCAATGCTCTTTACAATGTGTGTTGCATTCACCCATTCAGGCACATTGACACGACTGTGGAGTGGACCAGTAGGGCTCAATAGAAGACGACGGCTCAATAGAAGACGACGGCGGGATTTTCAGATCAACAAGCTCTTTATTTGCCAGAGCTTTAGTGCAGCGGGGTCCTAAACGGCTTGCTTTGAGACAAGTTCAGGTTTGCCTTTGCGATTTTGTGACAACCACACATTACAACTATACAGTACAGTACCATGTTTATACCATGCCGTGGTATAAACTTATAAAATAGACACCGTATCGAGATCAAGAGTCAAAACAGAGCAGATCAAACATGGAGGCTCTCTGCATGTGTGTGTGTGTGTGGGGATGGCTGATTTATGCAGTGTGCATTGGTGGCGTGTGTGTGTAGTCACATCCAGGTCAGAGTCCAATTAGTTTGACTCAAGCCAGGTGTGACCGCTTAAATCAGCCACCACCCACCCTGTCTTGCTCAAGGGCATTTGGATACCTATACCTCAAGGTTCAAGGTTTCTTTAATGTTGTGTACGGGTACTTAAGAGTGAAATTACAGCATAGAAATTGACCAGGAGTATCTGTACTTTGACTCAAGTACTGGGGTTGAGTACTTAATGTTCGGCACACAAGCTGCTTCTGACCCCAGACAAGCATTCAGGCCTCCTGAACTACAAGCATTCTCAGTGTTAATTTAAATGGAACCAAATGGACCCCTCTAACACGTGAAGGCAGACGAGCATGGTGGAGAATGACACACGCAGGGTAATTGCACCAGTAATAGGTTGGTAACATGACTACAGAGGCTGCCAGATCTCATATCTGGTGAGCACTACATTGTTTGATAATTAGCGAGACCAGCGCTGACAGGGGATGGTGTGCATCTTAATTAACGGCATGCACCAACCATTTAGCAATAACAAACTTCGGCCACCAGCCCATCTCTCCACACACACACACACACACACACACACACACACACACACACACACACACACACACACACACACACACACACACACACACACACACACACACACACACACACACACACACACACACACACACACACACAGTTTATGAAAACTCACTCATACATGAAAATACATGCAGAAACGCAAGGTCATATTCACTCAAATGTATGCAAAGCACACATTTCAGCACACACGGGCGCACACACACACACACACACACACACACACACACACACACACACAAGCCTGTAAATAAAGATGAATGGGTTGAACCGTTGCCATGCCAATGAAAGGAAATCCTATATTGCAAAGCAAATTGATGGAAACTTGCATACGGTGATCTCCATAAATGGAATAATTCATGATAATTATAATAATTCATGTAATTTTTAATTAATGAAGCTATCTGCAAACTGTGATCAAAACACTCACAATGCCTGTGCACGCACGCACACACACACACACACACACACACACACACACACACACACACACACACACACACACACACACACACACACACACACACACACACACACACACACACACACAGTTTAGTAGAGTGAAGTCGGCTGGAATTCATCAAACTCCTTAACAACCAGGTCTCTTAACACATACCCAAGCATACAACACGCACACACACACACACACACACACACACACACACACACACACACACACACACACACACACACACACACAAACACACACTCTAACACATTTCTCAAAGGCTGCAAACGAGATCTGTACCACCATTCCTCTCACGCCCTCTTCTCCTCTCTCCCAGTTCATCTCTCTTGCACGCACACACACGCACACACACACACACGCACACACACGCACACACACACTACAAAAACACACATTCTATTCATTCTATGCACCTTTTCACTATCTCTTGTTCTATTCCCCTCTCTCTCTCTCTATCTATCTCTCTCCCCCCTTTTCTCTCATACATCTCAATCGCCATCTTTTCCCTCTCTCTCTCTCTCTCTCTCTCTCTCTCTCTCTCTCTCTCTCTCTCTCTCTCTCTCTCTCTCTCTCTCTCTCTCTCTCTCTCTCTCTCTCTCTCTCTCTCTCTCTCTCTCTCTCTCTCTCTCTCCTCTCTCTCTCCTCTCTCTCTCTCTCTCTCCTCTCTCTCTCCTCTCTCTCTCTCTCTCTCTCTCCCCCCCCCCCTCTCTCTCTCTCTGTCTCTCTCGTTCATATTCCAGACATTAGCAGGCAGGCTGTATGATGTAAATCCATCATGGTATATAGAAGAGCGGTGGAATGAGATGTGTGATTTATGAGTCATTGTGCGGAGCGGTCCGGGGGCCGCGTACGAGGGGAGGGGGTCGCCTCTGTGTTAATTAAAATTTGGTGCTGGATTAAGAGCAGTCAATGGTGCACTCTGATCCTCTGTTTCACAAGGAAAGTGTAATTAGAAAAGGATAATGGGAGAAAGCCAGGGGTCCGAGACCTCGCCTCTGTGGCTCCCCCTTTTCCACATGTTACGAACACACACAAACACACACACACACACACACACACACACACACACACTAACCCATTCAATCCGCGGGACGCATCTTTGTCATTTTAGATTTCTTTGGCTATTCAAAAACAGCAGATATACAAGCTCATAGCGCGGCACCGAGCTATGAGCTTGTAGATCTGCTATTTTTTTGAAAAATCGTGAATATGTGTGCAAATCTTTATTACATCTTTTTTTTAAGCGAACATTTGTTAAATATGTTGTTCCAGAGACCCCCAGAAGCAAAGATTTGAGTTACAAATGTTCGCTTTAAAAAAATATATCATATTCAAAGATTATGACGATTTTTCAAAAATAGCAGATCTACTTAGCGCTGCACCGAGTGCTGCGCTATGAGCTTGTAGATCTGCTATTTTTGAATAGCCAAAGACATCTAAAATGACACAGATACGTTCCCGGATTTAATGGGTTAATAAAACACACACACACACACACACACACACACACACACACACACACACACACACACACACACACACACACACACACACACACACACACACACGTGTATGTGCGCACGTGAGCGTGCATGAGAGGGGGAAGATACCGGAGCGTTAAGTAATGTGAAAATCATAACCTGTAGCGAAGTAGAAATTGAGCACATGGTCTGATTAATGTCCAGCTGTTAGAGTGGGGGCGCCTTTAATTATAGAAATATGAAGACGGTGGCGCTAAATGACCGGATTTAAAACGATAAGAGACAGACAGTAGAGTCTGTGCTGTGGATATTCAAAGATGTTTTCACATGTTTATTTTGCCACTTTTCAACCCATTAAGACCGGGACCGCATCTGTGTCATTTTTAAGATTTCTTTGGCTTTTCAAAAATAGCAGATATACAAGCTCATAGCGCGGCACCGAGTGCCGCGCTATGAGCTTGTAGATCTGCAATTTTTTTGAAAAATCTTGAAAAATGTGTGCAAATCTTTGAATATGTATTTTTGAAATAACACAAACATTTTTAACTCTGTTGCAGCTTCTGGGGGTCCCTGGAACTAAATATCATGAGGTGGGGGTCCACGGCCAGATAAATAAAATAAAAAAAACTGTTAGGATTTAGAAGCCATTTTGTCGAATCCACAGAAGCAAAGATTTGAGTTACAAATGTTCGCTTTAAAAAATATATATTCAAAGATTTGCACAACATTTTCACGATTTTTCAAAAATAGCAGATCCACAAGCTCATAGCGCGTCACTCTGTGCCGCGCTATGAGCTTGTAGATGTACTATTTTTGAATAGCCCTCTCAAGCTCTAAACACGAGGGAACTGCACCTGATAACGCTGTAAATACAACACACAAACGCAAACATTATATTCATAGGACTCAAATAAGGGAAGAACCGGTCAAGCCAAATTATTATTCGCATTAATAGTGATAATTTAAACATGATTATTCAAATCCCTGCATGTAAGGAACATATTGCCTTTGGCTTTATTCCGCCGCAGCGTCATTCATAATGTAAATATTCCGGTGGTAGTGATATTTAGAGGCCATTATTGCATATTTAATATTCGCCGCACGACCACCTGGAGTGCACTTATCAAAGTTTCAGCGGCGTAAGGACTTTCAGACGGCAGTGACCTATATTAAGACCACTCTGAATGGAGACAAAGAGAGAGGCAGGAACAGTGAGGAAAAAGACATGAGAGAGAGAACACGGAGAGAGAGAGAGAGAGAGGGAGAAAGAGAGACCGTCCTGGAAGTTATAACTCCATTTATATATCTGGTACTTGTATTTACTGTAGTTGATCTGCGCAGATTAGAATGTGTTTAAAGGATAATGGGGCTGAGAAATCTCTCTGTTCCAGCTAGCAGTAAACACTGACTGTGTGCGTGTGCGTGTGCGTGTGCGTGTGCATGTGTGCGTGTGTGCGTGTGTGTGTGTGTGTGATCTTGCACCTCCGTATCTATATACCATCTATCATCTACACATTCTACAGTACACTGTGGGCAGTTTTTGAAAATCATCTATATACAGATTCTACAGTATATTGGAAAATGGGGGGAAAAAATAAGGACGACGCTTTGCTGGAAAGTAGGCAATGGAAATTAGATGCAGGCCCCCTCATATTGAGTAGAAGACATCTATACGTGCGTGCTTACGTGTGTGTGTGTGTGTGTGTGTGTGTGTGTGTGTGTGTGTGTGTGTGTGTGTGTGTGTGTGTGTGTGTGTGTGTGTGTGTGTGTGTGTGTGTGTGTGTGTGTGTGTGTGTGTGTGTGTGCGTGCGTGCGTGTGTGCGAGCATTCGTGCAGAAAAACAACCTGATTGTTGGCTAAAACTGAAGGAGGGGATGGGGAAGAACAGAGACTGAGTTTTTTAAATCGAACATTGGTTAAATATTTTGTTCCAGGGACAAAGATTTGAGTTACAAATGTTCGCTCTAAAAATATATACATTCAAAGATTATCACGATTTTTCAAAAATAGCAGATCTACGAGCTTGTAGATCTGCTATTTTTGAATAGCCAAAGACATCTAGAATGACACAGATACGTTCCCGGATTGAATGGGTTAATGAAACACACACACACAAAGTTGGGCACTTTGTAAATTAAATATGTGTGACGCTGTGTGTACAGACTGTATGTAGTACACACAGTCCCAAAGAGAAAAGAAACCAGGAGGCTCAGCTCAGTTTAACTCCTGATAATGATATGTAAAGTCTGGTCCTCAGACATTAAACCACAGCTCTTTGTCTGATGTCATTTCCAGAATAATAAAACAAACAAAAAAACAAGATGGATTACAGCTGTTCTTTCTTTAAAGTTTCATATGAAGGAACATTAAAGGGGCTGAACTAAAATGAAAAGTAAAACATCTGAGCTAAAATATTTTTTGTTTTAATATTATTATTGTAATCAAATGTTAGTGGAGCAAATCTACCATTATTATTTTTGTTTATTAACCAAATCTATCAATTCAAAGCATACACATACTTTTTCCAAAGATGTATTTTGAGCTGAGAAAAAGATAGATTTCTCAGAATTTAAATGAACAGAAACAATTTTCTCTCAAAACAGGATTATTAAGATGTAATAATCCTGTTGGGTGAATCTAAGCAAGATACATCTAATGTTTTAGTTCTCACCACTTCTAGTTCTGAAATACTCAAAGTAAAAGTAGCTACTTTCCACCACTGTAATACACACATACTACTGTACATATCCACGCTGAAATGAACACAGAGACACCTGCAGACATTGATGTGTGCACACGTGCACACACACACACACACACACACGCACACACATGCACACTCTCACACCGCATCTTGCAGCAGGAACAGAGAGAGAACATGAGCTGCCATATCATATTTCCTGCTCTGACTGTAACAGAGGGCCTGTCGGGATAAAAGCACTGGATGTGCAATGCTTCCACCACTTTGCTCTGCCGCGTGTGTGCGTGTGTGTGTGTGTGTGTGTGTGTGTGTGTGTGTGTGTGTGTGTGTGTGTGTGTGTGTGTGTGTGTGTGTGTGTGTGTGTGTGTGTGTGTGTGTACAACAGTATGCTTACGTGTTTGAGTTAGTGAGTGTGTGAGTGAGTGAGTGAGTGAGTGAGTGAGTGAGTGAGTGAGTGAGTGAGTGAGTGAGTGAGTGAGTGAGTGTGTGCTTTTAATGTGCATTTTGCAATGTTTTGCTCCGTATGTGTGAGTGTGTGGGGGGGTGAGAGAGAGAGAGAGAGAGAGAGAGAGAGAGAGTTTGTGCGAGTGCATGTTCTGTGTGTATGAGTGTGGTGTACCTCACTAAACCCCAGTGGTTCCCAAACTTTTTGACAAGTATTTGGCTGAAGCCCCCATCGGATACTGTGTGCCACGGACCCCCATACAAGATTTGTGTTGTTAAAAAATGTCTTTATTTTTTCCAATTTCTTTGAGATTTTTGGAAAATAGAGCTACAAGCTCACAGTGCGTGTTGCGATGCGTTGTGAGCTTGTAGATCGGCTTTTTTTCAAATAGCTGATGTCTAGGGTTAAAGTGGTTCAACCGATTTTGATGCTATATTAACAAAATAGCTGGGGACCCCCCTAGAACCCCCTCAAGGACCCCTGGGGGTCCCAGGGGCCCACTTTGAGAACCACGGGTGCACTCTAACTAGGGCCCCCATAAACCCTGAGTCTATCTAGAGACAGACATGCCCCAAAGCTAAACTCCACACAAAGGTCTTGAGCAGAGCATGGAGATAAGGCCCTCATTAGCAGGCATGTATCAATGCATCAATCACTCATGTATCATTCATTCATTCACCCTCAAATTATGCTAATCCTAATTACGTCGGGGGGGAAATTACCATTCTTTATCGGCTAATAGTTGGGATTGTTTGGGGTTTTTCTCTCTACCCGACCGTTTTCCCCGGTATTTCCATTTTTCACATTTTCATATTTAGCTTTAACCCATTAAGACCGGGAACGAATCCGTTTCATTTTTAGATTTCTTTGGCTATTAAAAAATAGCAGATATACAAGCTCAGTAGATCTGCATATTTTTTTTTATCATGAAAATGTGTGCTCATTTTTTAATATATATATTTTGAAAGCGAACATTTGTAACTCAAATCTTTGCTTCTGGGAATTCCACAAATGTCTTCTAAATCCTAACAGTTTTTTGAAAAAGATTATGTTGCTATAATATCAGTGGTTCTCAAACTTTTTCATGTCAAGGACCACCCAAAATGATATGTATTTAGCCACGGACCCCCCATCTCAAAATATTTTGTTCCAGGGACCCCCCAGAAGCAAAGATTTGAGTTAAAAATGTTCGCTTTGAAAAATATACAATATTCAAAGATTTGAACAAATTTTCAAGATTTGTCAAAAATAGCAGATATACAAGCTCATAGCGCGGCACACGCGCTATGAGCTTGTATATCTGCTATTTTTGACCCAAAGAAATCTTAAAATGACACAGATGCGTTTCCCAGCCTTAACGGGTTAATGATCCCATTTCGCACGGCATACAATGGAGTAATAATGCCCTAAGTATGAATAATGAATCAGCGACAAGTCACGGAGTATTACGACTGGATGCGGGTAAACAGTGTAATTGTTTACATCCTTGTGAGTCATCAAGGAGAGAGTTCTGGAGCGGGCTGGTGCACGGCGTTGCTGATTAATCGCCGTGGTTACACGTATGTTAATGTTCGTGTATTTGCATGCATGAGTGTAATTATGGCTAATGGAGGAAATAGATGGACCACTCCATGGACAAATATGCATAACGCATAACCGTAATATGGTTCCTTATGACGCATAGCACGCTGGTATGGCCTCCCATCGTGCATGTATCTCTCCTGCTGTCCTTCCTAAAGCTGCAGCAATCCTTCTATCCTGCTAGTATCAATATAAAATAATAAAACAATACTTGAGTGATTTTGTTGTGTTATCATCAAGGTGAAAGAGTTTGACAAACGTGCTTTTCCCGAAACAATGTTGCTCAGAAGAACACCAACATTGCAGGAGTATTGCATCTGTAAGACATTTCAATTAACAATCGTGAATAAATGCTACATCGGGTTGGGTCGTGACAAGCATGGATTAACCACATTAACCCATTGACCTGAGGCCGATTCTAAAAATGTCTTCTAAATCCCAACAGTTTTCTAAAAAATGTATATTGCTATATCAGTGGTTCTCAAACGTAATACTAGTTTTATTAATAAATGTCAAGGACCCCCAAAATGATATGTATTTTGCCGCCGACCCCCAATCTAAAAAAAAAATGTTCCAGGAACCCCCCAGAAGCAAAGAAGTTAAAAATGTTCGCTCACATATTTGTACACATTTTAAAAAAAAATCAAAAATAGTAGATCTACAAGCTCATAGTGCTATGAGCTTGTATACCTGCTATTTTTGAAGTGTAAAATAATGCTTTTTTAGCTCAAATCTAAAATGACAGAGACGCGTTCGCGCCATTATAGGCAAAAATAAAATGTTATGATGTTTTTCAAAACAAAAGATAGCAGATCTCTAAAGTTCCCAAAGCATCACAATGCAACACATTGTGAACTTTTAGATGTGCCATTTCTGAATAGCTGAAGTATAAAACAGGGCTTAAGCGGTATATATTTCTAGGTTAAGTGCTGAAAAGGTTTTGTGCAGCCCAGTAATAGGAGTAGGAGTATAGGAGTGTTTTGCAGACTAGTAAAAAAAGGTGACATTTCTGCAAAGTCTACCACTGTGTTCCTTCCTACTATAGCCTCCATATGGAGTATATAAGCACTGTACTCCCTGGTAGCTATATCTTTTATTTCAAGTTCATTCCAGGGATGATAAATAATGAAAACACCCGTCCTGGACACTGACCACTGGACACCAGGACACCTCCGGCCCTCTCTGACTCTCTCCTCTACTGAAGTACTCATAAACAAATCCATTACATCCTGGCTTGACCACTGCAACAGCATCCTCCATGGCATCACCTCTAAAGCAGTGGTTCATAAAGTGGGGTCCGGGGACCCCCAGGGGTCCTTGAAGGAGTTCCAGGGGATCCCCAGCTAAATGATAGATAGTTCGGAACCACCGTCTGTAACTCTGAGAGTGTACAAATGGAACCCAATGGACCCTAACGGGTCCATTTGGTTCCATTTGTACACTCTCAGAGTTACATTTACATTGATTTTACTATATAAATTGGGGTCCCAGAGATGGCATTAAATGTGGTCCGTATGCATGTCAAACTGGGGGTCCTTGAAATTAAAATGGTTGAAAATCACTGCTAAAAAATCTTCTCTTATGGGGGGGAATATCTTTTCAAATGGGGGTCCGCAGGATAATAGGCTAAGTGTCAATTTGGGGGTCCTTGACATGATTACGTTTGAGAGCCACTGCTCTAAAGGGCCTCAATACTCAGTGTTCAAAACTCAGCCCGGCCCGCTCACTTGCTCACCAGTACCCCGCTAGAGAGACCACATCAAACCAGTCCTCCAAGACTTTTACTGGCTTCGGCCAGTCAAAGAATCAACTTCAAAATACTCCTCCCCACCTACAAGGCCCTCAACAACTTGTCTCGACCCTGGAAATCCCCAGAACCGAAGCCGAACCCGATGGGGTAAACAGGGCATTCTCAGTTGCTGCCCCTGCCCTGTGAAATGCACTCCCTCACCACATCAAAGAGACCCCCACCCTCCCATCCTTCAGAACCTCTCTCAATACCCACTTCTTTAGAATTACTTCCCCTATACAGTAGCTATAATCACCCCCACCCCCTTGTTTTTAATGTTTTTAATGTTAGATCATTTATGTCATTCTTTGAACCAATAAAGTTTATTTCTCTCTATTTTTCCCCCCATGTAAAGAGACTTTGAGTATTTAGAAAAGCGCTATATAAATCTGAGGTATTATTATTACTATTATTAGAATTAACAGGAGTTATAATCAATCGTACATCACATCGTCAAAGACGGACATCAAAACCACTTTCCCCGAATAAAACTCAAAGAGTTCTACTGGGGGAAAGTAATGAGGGGAAATACAAAAAGCAAGAACTACCATTATAAAAGAATAAATGAATTAAAGTTGGCTGGATGAACATTGTGAAGGTTAAAACTACAGTGCAGCATCTCTGTCAGCCAATAGCACTGCAGCCTGGCCAACAGCGGGCAGCTAGTTGATGCTGCATACGCATCCGTTATGACTCAGGCTCATGGTCACATGCAGGGCTGTAAGTGCATTTACTCAAGTACTGTAAGTACAATTTTGAGGTATTTTTTTTACTTTACCTGAGTATTTCCAATGCTCCATACTTTTACTTCTACTCCACTACATCTCAGAGGCAATTTTGTACTTTAGCTCCACTACAATTACGTATGACAACTTTAGTTACTAGTCACTTTGTAGATTTAGATTAGTATTACAAAACATACATTAACTCCTATGTACCGTATACTTTGGCTATTTGAAAATAGTCGATCTACAAGCTCACATTTTCAAAAGATTTTTTAAGACATTTCAAAAACTTGAAATGGGACAGTCCCATGAGTACTTTCACTTAAAGTATACTGTACTTAAAGTATATTTTGATGTCAACACATTTGTACTTTTACTCAAGTAAATGTGGTCGTGACTGACTATGACAGCGTGACTGACTTCTTGTTGTCCTAGTCTAGTCTTCTTTGTCTTATGCTATGTTTTTTTTCTTTTCTCTTTCTTCGGACTGCACCCGGGTAACACAAACATATGACATACAAATAATAATGTGTAATACAAATCCGGAACCTATGAAACCTATGTGTATTTCTACACTGCGGCATTGATACCATTACTTTCACTTCTTCCATCACTACCGAATACACACACACATCCGATATGACTCAGTCCCATGGTCACATGCTGCGAGTTTTTTTTTTACGAGTGACCCTGTTCATTGCACCACCAGCAACCAGCAGCAGCACCACCACATCCCTCTCTGACATGTGGAATTATCCCGCCCTGCGTCCCAGTGTGTCTGGAGGACAGTGGTGACATTAGGATCGGCGCTGCACGCTACTGTTTAATCAATCTCTGAGGTCATAAAGGAAATAGCTGCCTGCGCCTGTGCCTGCATAATCCTCCCGCTGACGGATTACCATGCCGCTCACTCCGCACGGACACGACGCGTACAGGAAAATACGTGCGCGCCGGGGAAACATAATATCGCCGCTGTCGTCGGGTTGGAAACCTCGTATGTCCAATAATGTTCCTTTTATTATGTTCCGTCTTATTATTTAGCCCATTAAGACCTGGAACGCATCTGTGTCATTTTTTTGATTTGAGCTCAAACGCATTAGTTTACACTTTGGCTATTCAAAAATAGCAGATCTACAAGCTCATAGCGCGGCACAGAGTGCCGCGTTATGAGCTTGTAGATCTGCTATTTTTGAGAAATTGTGAAAATGTGTGCAAATCTTTGAATATATATGTTTTTAAAGCGAACATTTGTAAATCAGATCTTTGCTTCTGGGGGTTCCTGGAACAAAATATTTTGAGATGGGGTCCGCGGGAAAATACATATAATTGTGGGGGTCCTTGACATGAAAATGTTTGAGAACCACTGATATAGAAACATACGTTTTTTTTTTTCAGAATACTGTTGGGATTTAGAAGACATTTGTAGAATCGGCTTCAGGTTGTGTAAATAGCTAATCTACAAGCGCTTGTAGATCAGTTATTTTCACTGCTTTTGTGCAACACTCTTGTATGATGAAGTAGGGCATTCATTTATACAAAAAAAAAGTTGAAACATGGAGATACAAGGTTTCTGCCCGACAGCAACTCTGTGTGACCCAGCCCAAGGAGAACAGGACAGCTCAAAAACATTTTGGTAAAAAAATAAATTAAGTAAAGACTTAGAATCGTCAGTTGCTTATCTATCATTCACCTAAAAAGTCAGAATTGAAATCAGCTTGTAAATGGTATAAAAAATCCCTCTTTCATACAATCATCCAGTACCATTACAGTATGTTATGACCTTTGCGGGTGGGTGCACTGTGCAGTGCCCAGTGGGAATTTGGTTGGACCGGCGGTTGTCCAGAGCCGACGAAACCGCGGTTGTCTGTGGTGGATGCAACAAATCTTTGTGTCTGTAGGGGGTGGGGGGATCGGACTCCCTGATTGGCCAACCCAACCCAATGGCTTCACGGATTGGTCGTTTGTGCCGCTAAGTGGTAGCATGCACAATAGTACTCCTTTCTTTTACAAGGCAATGCACAGAATGTTTGTATCTGTCTGTCTGTCTGCGGGTTTGTCTGTCTCCCTTTTATGCCCGTGTATGTCATCAACACGACGGCAGCAGTATTTGACCAACAAAAAGGATTCCCATATCTCCATATCCTATCGATCGGTCGTATCGGTAGTGGGTACCGCACTGGGTACTCTGACAACAAGTTCAACGGGTACCATGACAACAAGTACAACGGGTACCCTGACAACGAGTACAACGGGTACTCTGACAACAAGTACAACAAGTAAAACAACTGATAAAGCAGCATTCATCAGTCTGTAAAGAGTAGGGGTGTGCCGATTAACACCAACACTAATTTCACGAAACGATACGATACGATATATGGCACTTTTTTAATATGAAAATATATGTGCGGGAAAAAAAGCTTAAGAAAATATATTGGGGGGGGGGGGGAGTAAATGCAAACAAATACTTCTGTTTTTGCATTATTGTTGCAATTTTGGGAAAACATTTTTTCTCCCCAAAACGATACATATCGTCTCGAAAACGTATCGCGATATATCGCAGGACGATATATCGGCACACCCCTAGTAAAGAGCTATAGTAAGTTCACTAAGTGTTCACAATGACACAGTGTTCCATCTTTTCACATGGACAGCATTCCATCTTTTCACATGGAACGTGTTCCATCTTTTCACATGGAACGTGTTCCATCTCTTCCCATGTTTCAGCTCCACACAGCCTTCCTCAGCGTCAGCTGTTGACAGTTTACTGTGGTGTT